>NC_047108.1:2205858-2313358 GCF_902500255.1 Thalassophryne amazonica
CACTGATCTCTATATATTACTGGACAGCTCATTGAGCCCCACTGATCTCTATATATTACTGGACAGCTCATTGAGCCCACTGATCTCTATATATTACTGGATAGCTCATTGACCCCACTGATCTCTATATATTACTGGATAGCTCCTTGACCCCACTGATCTCTATATATTACTGGATAGCTCATTGACCCCACTGATCTCTATATATTACTGGACAGCTCATTGACCCCACTGATCTCTATATATTACTGGACAGCTCATTGACCCCACTGATCTCTATATATTACTGGATCAGCTCAATGACCCCACTGATCTCTATATATTACTGGATAGCTCATTGGCCCCACTGATCTCTATATATTACTGGATAGCTCATTGACCCCACTGATTCTCTATATATTACTGGATCAGCTCATTGACCCCACTGATCTCTATATATTACTGGACAGCTCATGACCCCACTGATCTCTATATATTACTGGACAGCTCATTGAGCCCCACTGATCTCTATATATTACTGGACAGCTCATTGACCCCACTGATCTCTATATATTACTGGACAGCTCATTTAGCCCCACTGATCTCTATATATTACTGGATAGCTCATTGACCCCACTGATCTCTATATATTACTGGATAGCTCAATGACCCCACTGATCTCTATATATTACTGGATAGCTCATTGGCCCCACTGTTCTCTATATATTACTGGATCGCTCAATGACCCCACTGATCTCTATATATTACTGGATCGCTCATTGGCCCCACTGATCTCTATATATTACTGGATAGCTCATAGACCCCACTGATCTCTATATATTACTGGATCGCTCAATGACGCCACTGATCTCTATATATTACTGGACAGCTCATAGACCCCACTGATCTCTATATATTACTGGACAGCTCATTTAGCCCCACTGATCTCTATATATTACTGGATAGCTCCTTGAGCCGCACTGATCTCTATATATTACTGGATAGCTCATTGGCCCCACTGTTCTCTATATATTACTGGATCGCTCAATGACCCCACTGATCTCTATATATTACTGGATCGCTCATTGGCCCCACTGATCTGTATATATTACTGGATAGCTCATAGACCCCACTGATCTCTATATATTACTGGATCGCTCAATGACCCCACTGATCTCTATATATTACTGGACAGCTCATAGACCCCACTGATCTCTATATATTACTGGACAGCTCATAGACCCCACTGATCTCTATATATTACTGGACAGCTCATTGAGCCCCACTGATCTCTATATATTACTGGACAGCTCATTGAGCCGCACTGATCTCTATATATTACTGGATAGCTCAATGACCCCACTGATCTCTATATATTACTGGATAGCTCCTTGAGCCGCACTGATCTCTATATATTACTGGATAGCTCATTGGCCCCACTGATCTCTATATATTACTGGATAGCTCTTTGGCCCCACTGATCTCTATATATTACTGGATCGCTCAATGACCCCACTGATCTCTATATATTACTGGACAGCTCATACACCCCACTGATCTCTATATATTACTGGACAGCTCATTGACCCCACTGATCTCTATATATTACTGGTCAGCTCATAGACCCTGCTGATCTCTATATATTACTGGACAGCTCATTGACCCCACTGATCTCTATATATTACTGGATAGCTCATAGACCCCACTGATCTCTATATATTACTGGAAAGCTCATAGACCCCACTGATCTCTATATATTACTGGACAGCTCATTGACCCCACTGATCTCTATATATTACTGGATAGCTCATAGACCCCACTGATCTCTATATATTACTGGACAGCTCATAGACCCCACTGATCTCTATATATTACTGGATAGCTCATAGACCCCACTGATCTCTATATATTACTGGACAGCTCATTGACCCCACTGATCTCTATATATTACTGGATAGCTCATAGACCCCACTGATCTCTATATATTACTGGACAGCTCATTGAACCGCACTGATCTCTATATATTACTGGATAGCTCATTGACCCCACTGATCTCTATATATTACTGGACAGCTCATTGACCCCACTGATCTCTATATATTACTGGATAGCTCTTTGGCCCCATTGTTCTCTATATATTACTGGATCGCTCAATGACCCCACTGATCTCTATATATTACTGGATAGCTCATTGAGCCGCACTGATCTCTATATATTACTGGATAGCTCTTTGGCCCCACTGTTCTCTATATATTACTGGATAGCTCATAGACCCCACTGATCTCTATATATTACTGGATAGCTCATTGGCCCCACTGATCTCTATATATTACTGGATAGCTCTTTGGCCCCATTGTTCTCTATATATTACTGGATCGCTCAATGACCCCACTGATCTCTATATATTACTGGATAGCTCATTGAGCCGCACTGATCTCTATATATTACTGGATAGCTCTTTGGCCCCACTGATCTCTATATATTACTGGATCAGCTCATAGACCCCACTGATCTCTATATATTACTGGACAGCTCATTGAGCCCCACTGATCTCTATATATTACTGGACAGCTCATTGAGCCCCACTGATCTCTATATATTACTGGACAGCTCATAGACCCCACTGATCTCTATATATTACTGGACAGCTCATTGAGCCCCACTGATCTCTATATATTACTGGACAGCTCATAGACCCCACTGATCTCTATATATTACTGGACAGCTCATTTAGCCCCACTGATCTCTATATATTACTGGACAGCTCATTGAGCCGCACTGATCTCTATATATTACTGGACAGCTCATTTAGCCCCACTGATCTCTATATATTACTGGACAGCTCATAGACCCCACTGATCTCTATATATTACTGGACAGCTCATTTAGCCCCACTGATCTCTATATATTACTGGACAGCTCATTGAGCTGCACTGATCTCTATATATTACTGGACAGCTCATTGACCCCACTGATCTCTATATATTACTGGATAGCTCATTGAGCCCCACTGATCTCTATATATTACTGGACAGCTCATAGACCCCACTGATCTCTATATATTACTGGACAGCTCATTGAGCCGCACTGATCTCTATATATTACTGGACAGCTCATTGACCCCACTGATCTCTATATATTACTGGACAGCTCATTGACCCCACTGATCTCTATATATTACTGGACAGCTCATAGACCCCACTGATCTCTATATATTACTGGACAGCTCATTGACCCCACTGATCTCTATATATTACTGGACAGCTCATTGAGCCGCACTGATCTCTATATATTACTGGATAGCTCAATGACCCCACTGATCTCTATATATTACTGGATAGCTCATTGAGCCGCACTGATCTCTATATATTACTGGACAGCTCATTGAGCCGCACTGATCTCTATATATTACTGGATAGCTCATTGAGCCGCACTGATCTCTATATATTACTGGATAGCTCATTGAGCCGCACTGATCTCTATATATTACTGGATAGCTCATTGACCCCACTGATCTCTATATATTACTGGACAGCTCATTGACCCCACTGATCTCTATATATTACTGGATAGCTCATTGAGCCGCACTGATCTCTATATATTACTGGACAGCTCATTGAGCCGCACTGATCTCTATATATTACTGGATAGCTCATTGAGCCGCACTGATCTCTATATATTACTGGACAGCTCATTGACCCCACTGATCTCTATATATTACTGGATAGCTCATTGAGCCGCACTGATCTCTATATATTACTGGACAGCTCATTGAGCCGCACTGATCTCTATATATTACTGGATAGCTCATTGAGCCGCACTGATCTCTATATATTACTGGATAGCTCAATGACCCCACTGATCTCTATATATTACTGGATAGCTCATTGAGCCGCACTGATCTCTATATATTACTGGATAGCTCATTGAGCCGCACTGATCTCTATATATTACTGGATAGCTCAATGACCCCACTGATCTCTATATATTACTGGACAGCTCATTGAGCCGCACTGATCTCTATATATTACTGGATAGCTCAATGACCCCACTGATCTCTATATATTACTGGATAGCTCATTGAGCCCCACTGATCTCTATATATTACTGGACAGCTCATTGAGCCCCACTGATCTCTATATATTACTGGACAGCTCATTGAGCCGCACTGATCTCTATATATTACTGGATAGCTCAATGACCCCACTGATCTCTATATATTACTGGATAGCTCCTTGAGCCGCACTGATCTCTATATATTACTGGATAGCTCATTGGCCCCACTGATCTCTATATATTACTGGATAGCTCAATGACCCCACTGATCTCTATATATTACTGGATAGCTCCTTGAGCCGCACTGATCTCTATATATTACTGGATAGCTCATTGAGCCCCACTGATCTCTATATATTACTGGACAGCTCATTGAGCCGCACTGATCTCTATATATTACTGGACAGCTCATTGAGCCCCACTGATCTCTATATATTACTGGACAGCTCATTGAGCCGCACTGATCTCTATATATTACTGGATCGCTCAATGACCCCACTGATCTCTATATATTACTGGATAGCTCATTGAGCCGCACTGATCTCTATATATTACTGGATAGCTCTTTGGCCCCACTGTTCTCTATATATTACTGGATCGCTCAATGACCCCACTGATCTCTATATATTACTGGACAGCTCATAGACCCCACTGATCTCTATATATTACTGGACAGCTCATTGAGCCCCACTGATCTCTATATATTACTGGACAGCTCATTGACCCCACTGATCTCTATATATTACTGGACAGCTCATTTAGCCCCACTGATCTCTATATATTACTGGATAGCTCAATGACCCCACTGATCTCTATATATTACTGGATAGCTCCTTGAGCCGCACTGATCTCTATATATTACTGGATAGCTCATTGGCCCCACTGTTCTCTATATATTACTGGATCGCTCAATGACCCCACTGATCTCTATATATTACTGGATCGCTCATTGGCCCCACTGATCTGTATATATTACTGGATAGCTCATAGACCCCACTGATCTCTATATATTACTGGATCGCTCAATGACGCCACTGATCTCTATATATTACTGGACAGCTCATAGACCCCACTGATCTCTATATATTACTGGACAGCTCATTTAGCCCCACTGATCTCTATATATTACTGGATAGCTCCTTGAGCCGCACTGATCTCTATATATTACTGGATAGCTCATTGGCCCCACTGTTCTCTATATATTACTGGATCGCTCAATGACCCCACTGATCTCTATATATTACTGGATCGCTCATTGGCCCCACTGATCTGTATATATTACTGGATAGCTCATAGACCCCACTGATCTCTATATATTACTGGATCGCTCAATGACCCCACTGATCTCTATATATTACTGGACAGCTCATAGACCCCACTGATCTCTATATATTACTGGACAGCTCATAGACCCCACTGATCTCTATATATTACTGGACAGCTCATTGAGCCCCACTGATCTCTATATATTACTGGACAGCTCATTGAGCCGCACTGATCTCTATATATTACTGGATAGCTCAATGACCCCACTGATCTCTATATATTACTGGATAGCTCCTTGAGCCGCACTGATCTCTATATATTACTGGATAGCTCATTGGCCCCACTGATCTCTATATATTACTGGATAGCTCTTTGGCCCCACTGATCTCTATATATTAGTGGATCGCTCAATGACCCCACTGATCTCTATATATTACTGGACAGCTCATACACCCCACTGATCTCTATATATTACTGGACAGCTCATTGACCCCACTGATCTCTATATATTACTGGTCAGCTCATAGACCCTGCTGATCTCTATATATTACTGGACAGCTCATTGACCCCACTGATCTCTATATATTACTGGATAGCTCATAGACCCCACTGATCTCTATATATTACTGGAAAGCTCATAGACCCCACTGATCTCTATATATTACTGGACAGCTCATTGACCCCACTGATCTCTATATATTACTGGATAGCTCATAGACCCCACTGATCTCTATATATTACTGGACAGCTCATAGACCCCACTGATCTCTATATATTACTGGATAGCTCATAGACCCCACTGATCTCTATATATTACTGGACAGCTCATTGACCCCACTGATCTCTATATATTACTGGATAGCTCATAGACCCCACTGATCTCTATATATTACTGGACAGCTCATTGAACCGCACTGATCTCTATATATTACTGGATAGCTCATTGACCCCACTGATCTCTATATATTACTGGACAGCTCATTGACCCCACTGATCTCTATATATTACTGGATAGCTCTTTGGCCCCATTGTTCTCTATATATTACTGGATCGCTCAATGACCCCACTGATCTCTATATATTACTGGATAGCTCATTGAGCCGCACTGATCTCTATATATTACTGGATAGCTCTTTGGCCCCACTGTTCTCTATATATTACTGGATAGCTCATAGACCCCACTGATCTCTATATATTACTGGATAGCTCATTGGCCCCACTGATCTCTATATATTACTGGATAGCTCTTTGGCCCCATTGTTCTCTATATATTACTGGATCGCTCAATGACCCCACTGATCTCTATATATTACTGGACAGCTCATTGAGCCGCACTGATCTCTATATATTACTGGATAGCTCTTTGGCCCCACTGTTCTCTATATATTACTGGATCGCTCAATGACCCCACTGATCTCTATATATTACTGGACAGCTCATTGAGCCCCACTGATCTCTATATATTACTGGATAGCTCTTTGGCCCCACTGATCTCTATATATTACTGGACAGCTCATAGACCCCACTGATCTCTATATATTACTGGACAGCTCATTGAGCCCCACTGATCTCTATATATTACTGGACAGCTCATAGACCCCACTGATCTCTATATATTACTGGACAGCTCATTTAGCCCCACTGATCTCTATATATTACTGGACAGCTCATTGAGCCGCACTGATCTCTATATATTACTGGACAGCTCATTTAGCCCCACTGATCTCTATATATTACTGGACAGCTCATAGACCCCACTGATCTCTATATATTACTGGACAGCTCATTTAGCCCCACTGATCTCTATATATTACTGGACAGCTCATTGAGCTGCACTGATCTCTATATATTACTGGACAGCTCATTGACCCCACTGATCTCTATATATTACTGGATAGCTCATTGGCCCCACTGATCTCTATATATTACTGGACAGCTCATAGACCCCACTGATCTCTATATATTACTGGAGAGCTCATTGAGCTGCACTGATCTCTATATATTACTGGACAGCTCATTGACCCCACTGATCTCTATATATTACTGGACAGCTCATTGACCCCACTGATCTCTATATATTACTGGACAGCTCATAGACCCCACTGATCTCTATATATTACTGGACAGCTCATTGACCCCACTGATCTCTATATATTACTGGACAGCTCATTGACCCCACTGATCTCTATATATTACTGGACAGCTCATAGACCCCACTGATCTCTATATATTACTGGACAGCTCATTGACCCCACTGATCTCTATATATTACTGGACAGCTCATTGACCCCACTGATCTCTATATATTACTGGACAGCTCATTGAGCCGCACTGATCTCTATATATTACTGGATAGCTCATTGAGCCGCACTGATCTCTATATATTACTGGACAGCTCATTGAGCCGCACTGATCTCTATATATTACTGGATAGCTCAATGACCCCACTGATCTCTATATATTACTGGATAGCTCATTGAGCCCCACTGATCTCTATATATTACTGGACAGCTCATTGAGCCCCACTGATCTCTATATATTACTGGACAGCTCATTGAGCCGCACTGATCTCTATATATTACTGGATAGCTCAATGACCCCACTGATCTCTATATATTACTGGATAGCTCCTTGAGCCGCACTGATCTCTATATATTACTGGATAGCTCATTGGCCCCACTGATCTCTATATATTACTGGATAGCTCTTTGGCCCCACTGTTCTCTATATATTACTGGATCGCTCAATGACCCCACTGATCTCTATATATTACTGGATAGCTCATTGAGCCGCACTGATCTCTATATATTACTGGATAGCTCTTTGGCCCCACTGTTCTCTATATATTACTGGATCGCTCAATGACCCCACTGATCTCTATATATTACTGGACAGCTCATAGACCCCACTGATCTCTATATATTACTGGACAGCTCATTGAGCCCCACTGATCTCTATATATTACTGGACAGCTCATTGAGCCCCACTGATCTCTATATATTACTGGATAGCTCATTGAGCCCCACTGATCTCTATATATTACTGGATAGCTCGTTGAGCCCCACTGATCTCTATATATTACTGGATAGCTCGTTGAGCCCCACTGATCTCTATATATTACTGGATAGCTCATTGGCCCCAGTGATCTCTGTATATTACTGGATAGCTCATTGGCCCCACTGATCTCTGTATATTACTGGATAGCTCATTGACCCCACTGATCTCTATATACGAGGTCTGTTAGAAAAGTATCCGACCTTTTTATTTTTTTCAAAAACCATATTGATTTGAATCACGTGTTATTGCATCAGACAAGCTTGAACCTTCGTGCGCATGCGTGAGTTTTTTCACGCCTGTCTGTGAGCACTGCTCCACCCCTCTCGTCGGATTTTTATTGCGAATAAATGTCTGAATGATTTGGAGCTTTGCTGCATCAATTCTTTTCCAGAAACTGTGAGAGACCTCCAGTTGGACACCGTTCGGAAAAATTAATATGGCTTTCAGGGACGATTTTATGGGGATTATACAGATTAAGGAGTGTTACTGCCGCTTTAAGGACGCCCCACAACTGCTGTGAGCGCGGCATGCTCCCAGCGCCGATCGACATGCTCAGACCCCGCTGAAACAACCAGATCATTTCCAACGTGAAGGCTTTGTTGATCCGGGACCTCGTCTGACTTTCACAAAAAGGCAGAAGTCGTGGACATCAGCACTTTTTCGGCACATTCCACTGTTACAGGAGTTTTTGTCATGGAAAGAGGAGCGGAGGGACGCGCCACGGAGCCGTTCATTACGCAGGACAAAACCACCTCGGTGTTGGTCTCACAGGACGGCTTAAAGGTGGATTTCAGATGGATTCCAGTTGTTTTTCAGTCGTGTGATTATCCGAACAAAGGTCATGATGGATAATACAGAAATCGTGGATTTTTTTTTTTTAAATTGGTGTATTAAAAGAATAAAACACCATAGGTGGTTTTGTCTGGAGACAAATGCACGACTCAGGTAGACAGGTTGGGTTTAAGCAAAACTTTAGTGAGGTGGAGAGCACAGGTCGGTACACGGATAGGCAGTCCAAAAAACACAGCAAAAGTACAATTAACATCAGGCTTAAACATTGTCTGAGTGAACAGGCTGGAGGTCGATAACATGCTAAAGCAGGCAGGACAGTGGACACAGGAATCAATGGCGGGAATGAAGGCACAGGGCGCATCAATCTGGCAAAGAAGCAGAGCAAGATGAGCAATATATATAACTCCAGATAATGAGAGGCAAAGAGACAGGTGTGTGCAGAAGGCACCAGAAAGAGGGCCTGGTCAGGGAGAGAGCGAGAGAGAGAGAGAGAAAGAGACACACACACACGCCCACATCCCAGAGAGACAGAAAACCCAACACAGAGAAAAAGTCAACCAAGAACATAGTCAAAAGAGAAAAAAAAAAACAACCAATCAGATAAAAACTAATCAAAGCCCCAACGCAGATTAACTAATGCCCTGACAGGACCCCCTCCCCGCCACAGCCGGCCCCAGATGGCCCAGGAGAATCAGGGTGAGCGGCATGAAAGTCATGGACAAGACCAGGGTCCAGAATAAAGCAGGAGGGAACCCACGACTGCTCCTCGGGGCCATAACCCTCCCAATCGACCAGGTACTGAAAACTGCGCCCACAGCACCGAGAGGCCAGAAGCCGACACACAGAGAAAACCCGGCCACCATCTTGGCCTTTTCTGGAATCAGTTTGACACCTGTGCCTTAGAAGGAGGAAACCCAGTTACAAAATCCATCGCTATATGCGTCCATGGATGAGTCGGGACTGGTAAAGGCTGTAATGTGCCTGCGCTCAGGCGATTGAAAGATTTGTGTATGGCGCATTGCTGACAAGTGGACACATACTCAGTGACATCCTTTAACTAACCCTGGCCAAGAAAACCACATTCATAGTAAAACAAAGGTTTTGGTGGCCAGCGTCACCATCGGATGGTTTCCCCCCTGAGTGAGGAAGGAAGAAATAGTTTACCCCGTGGGCATCCTGCGGGAACAGGCCCATCTCCTACTGCCGACTTTATTTTGGACTCGATGTCCCAGGTTAGAGCAGCCATGAAACATGATGAGGGCAGAATTAACTCTGGCTCTGTAGTAGCACCAGCCGGATCCCCCTGTCTGGATTGCACGTCGGGTTTCCCGTTTTTAGAGCCCGGGCGATAGGACAAAGTGAACTGAAACCTACCAAAAAGACTGCCCAACGGGCCTGTCGGGAGTTCAGTCGTTTGGCGGAGTACAGATATTGCCCCCTCCAGCCAGTGCTGCCACTCCTCCAAGGCCACTTTGACCACTAACAGTTCGCGGCCACCAATGCCATAGTTACGCTCTGCTGGGGACAGCTTCTTTGACAGAAGACAGATGGATGCAGCCTGTTGTCGTAAGGACTCCGCTGGGACAGGACTACACCACGCCTACATTGGAGGCATCGATTTCGACCACAAACTGCCGTGTGGGGTCAGGGAGGTGTAGCACAGTGGCCGTGGTAAAACTATCCTTTAGGACTCTGAACGCCTTGTCACACTCCGGCGTCCAGGAGAACGGGCGGAGGGACGAGGTGACTGCACGTAAAGGAGGTGCGATGGTACTAAAACCCTGAATGAATTTGCGATAGAAATTGGCAAAGCCTAAAAATTTCTGCACCTCCTTGCGAGAAGCGGGACTGCCCACTCGTGCACCACCACTATTTTTGCTGGATCCATCTTAATTTCTCCGGCCGAAATTACAAAACCTAAAAAGGAGACAGTGGATCTGTGAAATTCACACTTTTCAGCTTTTACAAAAAGCCCATTTTGCAGCAGTGTTTGAACGACCTGACAGACATGACGGGTGTGAATTACCAGATCTGGGGAGAAAATAAGAATATCATCCAAGTACACAAAGACGGATTTGTTCAGAAATTCACGTAGTACATCAATGACCAGGTTTTGGAAGACGGCGGGTGCGTTCGTGAGTCCAAACAGCATTACTAGATATTCATAATGTCCAGAGGGTGTATTGAAGGCTGTTTTCCATTCGTCTCCTTGTTTTATTCTAACTAGATGGTATGCATTTCACAGGTCAAGCTTGGTAAAGACTGTGGCACCCTCCAACCACTCGAACGCAGAGGAGATTAACGGTAACAGATAACAATTCTTTATAGTAATATCATTAAGGCAACAGTAATCGATGCAGGGGCGGAGTGTTTTATCCTTCTTCTCGACGAAAAAGAAACCCGCCCCTGCAGGCGACGACAAAGAATGGATTAATCCAGCTGCTAAAGATTCTTGAATATATTCATTCATGGCGCGAAGTTCTGGGGCTGAAAGGGGAAAAAAAGTTTTCCCTGAGTTGCTCTCTGAAGTAGCTCGATAGCACAATCATACTCATGATGGGGTGGTAATGATTTTGCTCTAGCCTTACTAAAGACGGCTGCAAGGTCATGGTAACATTCCGGGACTCCTGCAAGGTCAGGATTGACCTCTTGCGGAGTGCATAGGGGAGAAGGAAGACATACATTATTACATGATGGACTCTAGGATATGATTTTACATTTTGCCCAATCAAAGTTGGGACCATGACGTTGCAACCAGGGGTGCCCCAGTATGAGCGGGTGAGTCATATTTTCCATAACGTGAAAACTGATTGATTCTTCATGTCTGTGTGAGATTAACATTTTAACTTGCTGAGTGCGGTGAGTAATTTATCCTAAAATATGACCATCCACTGCACGTACCACCAAAGGCCGTGTGATTTTATACATCTTTAGTTGAAGGGACCTGGCAAGATAGAACAGAATTAGATTGGCGTCTGATCCTGAATCAACAAAAGCCGAGACAGTAATTGAGGCATGGTCAGACATTAATTTGGCCAGGATTATATTTTCAGTTGACACAGAAATGGAATTAAGACTCACCTGCAACTCTGATCTTGGCCGCATGGTGGCGCCCCTTGCTTGACAATGGGATATTACATGTCCAGACTGTCCACAGTAATAACAGAGGCCGTCCTCTCGCCGGCGCTGTCGTTCTGCTGGTGACAGGCGCATGCGTCCCAACTGCATGGGCTCCTCTGAGCTGAATGGAGGGAGGTCGGTCCGAGCAGGAGAGGAGGCGGAGGGACGGCTTTGGGGTGTGTCGGTCCGGTGAACTGGATAGCGGCTCCCACGGCGTGGTCGGTCCTGAAGGCAACGGTCTGTGCGGATAGCCAGCACTATTAATTCGTCGAGCTCATCCGGCAAGTCGACGGCTATCAGCTGATCTTGGATCTCAGCTGACAAGCCCTGGAAAAAGACATCGATGAGGGCCGCCGGGTTCCATTCACTTTTTGCAGCAAGAATTCAGAAATTCATAGTGTAATCGGTGACCCGGCGGCTGCCCTGCTTCAGTCTCATGAGTGCGCACGCTGCCTCACACCCAGGAGGCGTGTGCTGGAACACTTGTTCGAGTGCGGTGGTGAATGCTGGAAGTGAAGCACAGGCAGGAGATTGACGTGCCCACTCGGCAGTAGCCCAGGCTGCCGCGCAACCGGAAAGGTGAGTGATGTACTCTATCTTTGTTCTGTCGGTCGGGAACATGGAAGCCATCAGTTTGAAGTGGAGCTCACATTGTGTGATGAATGGTTTAACGTCTCCGGTGTTGCCAGAGGAGCGTTCTGGACGTGACAGCTGATTGCACGCGACTGGCGCTGGTGCTGGAGCTGGTGCGGGCACCAGGGAGACAGCTGATGGCTGCATTGCAGGTGGGCAGGGATCACAGGTGCCTGTCTCTGACGAAGCCTGGGAGTCGAGCCGTGACAGCAGCTGACTCATCTGAGCGTTGACAGAGGGCATAAAATCATTCTGACGTTTAGCGAGTTCGGTGATTCCGGAGCTCAGTGAAGGAAGCACCTCTTCCTGCTGCGCAAGCTGCTTGCTGTGGAACCGAACTGCCTGCTGGAAGGGATCTGAGTCTGCTGCCTCCATTAGTGGCCAGATTGATCTGACAGGTGGTTTTGTCTGGAGACAGATGCAAGATTCAGGTAGGCAGGCTGTGTTTAAGCAAAACTGTAGTGAGGTGGACAGCACAGGTCGGTACACGGATAGGCAGTCCAAAAAACACAGCAAAAGTACAATTAACATCAGGCTTAAACAAGGTCGGAGTGAACAGGCTGGAGGTCAATAACACGCTAAAGCAGGCAGGACAATGTACACAGGAATCAAAGGCAGGAATGAAGGCACAGGGCGCATCAATCTGGCAAAGAAGCAGAGCAACATGAGCAATATATATAACTCCAGATAATGAAAGGCAAAGAGACAGGTGTGGGCAGAAGGCACAAGAAAGAGGGCGTGGTCAGAGAGAGAGAGAGATATATAACTCCAGATAATGAGAGGCAAAGAGACAGGTGTGCGCAGAAGGCACAAGAAAGAGGGCGTGGTGAGAGAGAGAGAGAGAGACGCGCCCACATCCCAGAGAAACAGACAACCCAACACAGGGAAAAAGTCAACCAAGAACATAGTCAAAAGAGAAAAAAAACAACCAATCAGATAAAAACTAATCAAAACCCTGAAGCAGATCAACTCATTCCCTGACACAGGAGAGTTAGATTTCCCTGCAGTGACAACATTTATTACACATTAGCTCTATGAGCTTCAGCCTAATATAAGTAATAAAGCTCATAGCAACAATGCCTAACTCTCCAAAACTATGCACAAGTAGACCTAATAAATGTCTGAAAATAATTTGTCCAATACAAAACACAACATGTGGCTACACATGTTGAGTTAATGAGCCACTTATTATTATTATCTTTGCTGGAATTATTTTCCATTTCAATCATACTCATAGCCTTTGAACTGGCAATTTGCACAGTTTATCGCTGCACATGAAGGTATTTTTTAACAACATTACAAAGAATAAAGTTGCGTGCACCTCATTGAAGATCAGTAGAACAGAGCGTTCAGGAGCGGAACATGGGAGTGGTAATATGGCAGCCAGTTTGCTTCAGAAATATTGGCCAATGAGCGAACCAGTAATGTACAGAGATCAGTGTGCCACATCCACAACACTAGAGTGCCTTGATTGGAGAGTGGCATCAACTCAGAATGTGGCGCCATTTTGGGTTCAATTGCGCTGAACTACTGAATGGATCTTTAATGTTTTCAACATTTTTAAAATCATTTAACCACATACCTCAAGAGACAGCAACCCTCGAACACCATGGTAGACACCGGTGGTCAGGGAAGCTGTCCGACTGAAGGAGTCCTTCCGGGATATGTTAGCTCAGATGACTCCAAAGGCAGTTGCAAGGTACCGACAGGCTCGAAGGGCTGCAGCCTCTGCAGTGGGGCAGGCAAAGCAGTAGGTGTGGGAGGAGTTCAGAGCAGCCATGGAGTAGGGCTTTCGGTTGGCACAAAGGTGATTCTGGCGGACCATGAGGCACCTCAGGAGGGGAAAACGGGGAGCCATCCAAGCTGTCTAGAGTAAGCATGGGACTCTGTTGACCTCAACTGAGGACATAATCCGGCCCTGGAAGGAACACTTTGAGGAACTCCTGCATGAGACTGGAGCACCCTTTATAGTAGGGGCAAAGATGGAAGATGGGCGTTGATGAGATCCGTCCAGAAATGCTGAAGGCTCTGGGTGTGTCTTCGATGAGACGTCTCTTCAACATTGCGTTGAGGTCTGGAACAGTGCGTAAGGAGTGGCAAACTGGGGTGGTGGTCCCCATATTTAAAAAGGGGAACCAGAGATTCTGTGCCAACTACAGGGGCATCACACTACTCAGCCTCCCTGGTAAAGTCTACTCTAGGGTACTGGAAAGGAGGGTTTGGCCAATAGTCGAACCTCTGATTGAAGAGGAACAATGCGGGTTCCGTCCTGGTCGTGGAACAGCCGACCAGCTCTTCACTGTCACAAGGATTCTGGAGGGTGTGTGGGAGTATGCCCATTCAGTCTACATGTGTTTTGTGGACTTGGAGAAGGTATTTGATTGGTACCCCGGGAGATATTGCGGGAGGTGCTGTGGGAGTATGGAGTGAGGGGGTCCCTTCTCAGGGCCATCCAATCTCTGTACTCACAAAGTGAGAGCTGTGTTCGGGTGCTCCACAGTAAGTCGGACTCGTTTCCGGTGGGGGTTGGCCTCCGCCAAGGCTGCGCCTTGTCACCAATCCTGTTTGAGATATTCATGGACAGGATTTCAAGGCGTAGTTGGGGGGGGGGTCCAGTTTGGTGGGCTCAGGGTCTCATCAGTGATTTTTGCAGATGATGTGATCCTGTTGACTTCATCGGCTAGTCACTCCCAACACTCACTGGATCAGTTTGCAGCCGAGTATGAAGCGGCTGGGATGAGGTTCACCACCTCTAAATCTGAGGCCATGGTTCTCAGCAGGAAACTGATGGATTGCCTACTCGGGATAGGGAATGCGGTCTTGAAGAAGATCAAGTATCTCAGGGTCTCGTTCACGAGTGAGGGGACAGTGGAGCATGAGATTGGCTGGAGAATCAGCGCAGCAGGGGTGGTGTTGCATTCACTCTACTGTACTATTGTGATGAAAAGGGAGCTGAGCCAAAACGCCATCTGACGCCATCTGGAGCCAGGACTATCGACTCCTCTGTGATCACCTCAATGGGGAAAGCAGCAGGACCTGTGCTGAATTCATGAGCCGTGGGGACAAAGTGTTCTCCAGTGACGTCTTTAGAGGCGGAGGTAATCAGCTCCTCAGCAGCGTTACGTAGTGAAAGCTTCTACAATCATGACGGAGGCGCGGATGTCTTTTGTGAGCCTTAACTGTTCAGAATTTATTTACACAAAAAAAAAATAAAAGGGAGCAACTCCGACTTGCCGTTTCACATCATAGTCAAGATGGCCACTTAAACTCGGAACAGTTCCTGTTAATCTCCTTCAGTATAATACTTCCAGGTTTTCAAAATAAATGAATACAGGATCCTGTATTTAAATCAGTGCACAAGCATGTTAATTAAACTGTTTAAATAGATCATGTTACATTAATTTCATATCAAATAACAATGAATAATTCACAACATCCTCCCGCCTGATGAACATCTGTTCATCTGTTTTAGATTGACCTTCTTTAACAAACCTCTAAGGGATACAATAACTGAACAGGCCATCTTATTAAACTACCTGTAGAAGTACGAACATGACATGAACGTATGAGGCCATCCCTGCCTGGAAAGACCTCGACAACTCTACCCATTTTCCAACTCTGTCTGGGTGTGTTGTCCTCCTCAATGAGAACAACATCACCAACTTTAAGTGTTGTCGGCGTAGGCGTGTCCACTTTGTGGGCTGATTTCAAGTCCATTAAATAGTCTCTGTGCCAGCTGTTCCAAAAGCTGGTCAAAAGTCTCTGCTGGTATTTCCACCTTCTGCATAACTGTTCACGGTTAGCTGTAAGTACCTGAGTTTGAATAGAAACAGTTTTTGCTGGCAAGGAAGTTAGGCGTTTACCAACCAGGAAGTGGGAAGGAGTAAGTGGCTGGGGTTCTAAGGCATCACTGTGTACATAAGACAGAGGCCTGGAATTCAACACTGCCTCAACCTCAGTAAGTACAGTCGTAAGTTCCTCAAAGTTTAAAGAGGGCTAGTAGCTTCTTTAGGGATGTTTTTACAGATCTCACAAGTCTTTCCCAGAAGCCCCCCCACCAAGCTGCATGCTCCGCTATGAACTTCCAGGTAATTCCCTTGTCTGAAAAATACTCTGTGAGCTGTGACCCTTTAATAGCTTGCCATAACTCCTTTAAATCTTTGTCTGCTCTTTTGAATGTTCTAGCATTATCAGAGTAAATGGTCCTACATAGCCCTCGTCTTGCAATGAATATCTTCAAGGCTAATAGGAAGTTCTCTGTTGTCTCCAGCACTAAATGTACTGCCCTTGTTACTGCACATGTGAACAGTGCAATGTATGCTTTTCACTGACTGCCCTTTAGATTTTACATACAAAGGTCTTGCAAAATCAATGCCAGTAACTTCAAAGGGAGGTGATTCAGTTACTGTCTCGCGGTAAAGGGGCAGTAACCTGCTTGGCTGCTTTAACCTTTAGTTTTTTACAAATGTAACAACCTGAAACAATGCGTTTTACAAGCTGTCTCCCTCTCAAAATCCAGTATTCTTCTCTCACTTGAATCAATGTGTCTCTTACACCAGAGTGCATCACCTTTTCATGACATGACTGAACCAATAGCTCAGAGAACTTGTGATTTGTTGCTAGTATCCAAGGATGCTGTTCTCTGAAATTAAATCAGACTTCTGTAGTCTTCCACCAACATTTCACAGACCCTTTTCGTCTAAGAATGGTTTTAAGTCTTTGATTTTAGAGTCTCTTCTCACATTTTGCTTTGACCTTAGCTGTGATATTTCTGAGCTAAAACAACTCTCCTGTGTCAATTTTACCCAATACATTTCAGGAGCAGTGAGCTCCTCTGTGGTTAACTCTCCTTGGACCTTTTGACTAGACCTTGAGTTAGTGATAAACCGTTTTACCCATGCTGTGACTCTTAACACAGTTTTGAGTCGGCTGTACCTTTCTAAGTTCAACAGAGATTCAGTTTGTTCAGTACCAGTTAGTTGTACAAAAGTTGGACACTTAGATTTCAGCTCAGCATTTACCTCATGAACCACATAGTCATTGTCAATGTCCAGTTTTTCTTCAGCTGTGGATGGTGAACTAGGTCCATTCCACCACAGCTGGTTCTCAATAAGGTTCCGTACATGCTGACCTCGAGTGGGAAGGTCTGTACAGTTCATTTTGCCAGCACAGTGGGACCACAACTCTGGGTTTGTGAGACATTGTGTTTCAGCTACTCTGTTAGCCACAAATGGTTTCCACCGCTGGACTGAGCTGCGGATCCAGTGAAGAGTGATCATTGAGTCTGTCCACATGTTAAGCTGGTTCCTCTCCATGTTCAGTGGTTTAAGAAGAATGTGTCCTAATCTTGCTCCAGTAAGTGCTCCCATAAGCTCCAAGCAAGGCAATGTCATTTTCTTTAGTGGAGCAACTTGTGACTTAGAAGCCACAAAACTGGTAACAGTCTGTCCTTGGTTGTTTTGTCCTTGTATATATGCCACAGCACTGTAAGCCTTTTCACTTGCATCGCAGTAGACATGCAACTTCACAGTGTGCAACTCCTGGTGAATCGCTATGTGGTACCACCTGGGAATGGCCACCAGGTGGAGCAGTGGCAGCTCTAAACACCACTGATCCCATTTCTCAGTCAAATCGTCAGGTAATAGTTCGTCCCAACTGAGACCTCTCTCCCACATTTCTTGGAAAAGGCACTTTACTCGAACAGTGAAGGGAGTGAGAAAGCCAATAGGGTTGAATATGCAAGCTGATGTCTGTAACACACTTCTTGTTGTATTTTTCTTGTCCTTTAAAATGTCCATTAAGCCCTTTTGATCAAACACAAAATCATCCCTCTCTGGTCGCCAAACGAGTCCTAGCACCTTGAGAACATTCCCACAGGACTCATTATCTCCAGTGAAATCGCCAGTCTCTTTCCACAAAGCTCTCAGGTATGGTGAGTTAGTGGTCCATTTACAGAGGTTCATGCCTGCCTGAGAGAGAAAGTCCTTTGCTGAAGATGTCACCTGTAGAGCTTCCAGCACAGAAGGTGAGCTGGAAATAAAATCATCTACATACAGAGAGCCTCTGAGAGTCTGTACTGCCTTCGGCTGCTCTGTTTCAAATTGCTTGAGATGTTTTCTAACAGTAGCAGCAAGCAAGAATGGGCTGGGAGAGACTCCAAAAATGACTCTTCATTCTGAGGACATGTACCTTGTTTTTGCAGTCCTTAACTGGAGGTCCATGCATCCACAGAAACCTAACAGCATCTTTGTCCCTCTCTGCCAGGGAAATCTGAAGAAAAGCCTTCGTTATATCAGCAGTAAAGGCTATCTTGTGCAGTCTGAATTTAATAAGAACATCTAGCAGGTTTGGGTTCAGGTTAGGCCCAGTATGTAAACAGTCATTGAGGGATGGGCTGTTTTCATCATCTGAGGATGCATCAAATACCACTCTGAGTTTTGTTGTGGCCTTGTCCTCTCTCACTACGGCATGATGTGGCATGTAGTATTTCCCAGTCTCGAGTCCCTGCCACTGTTTGGCCCTCCTCACAAATCCCTTGCTGCAGGTAGTCCTGTATTACATTGTTGTACCTGTCTAACAAGGTTGCATCAGCTTTAAGTTCTCTTTTAAGGCTCTCAAATCGTTTCCTAGCTACCCTAAAGTTGTCTGGAAGCTGGTCTTTGTCAACTCACCATGGTAACTCGACTTGGTAACGTCCATTTTCAAAGGTTGTAGTTTGTTCAAAGTGTTGTAAAACGTCCGAGTCCTCTGAGCTCTCTGCTGGTTGGTTTACAATGCCTAAGGACTCTACCTCCCAAAATGCATGTAACTGCTTAGAGATTTGGGTGTCTTCAGTCAAACTAATGTGCATGCATGTGGTGTCTGTTATACTAGAAGTAGTCACTGGTCCCTGTAAAGCCCATCCAAAAATGCTTTCAACTGCCACTAATGAATTTGTGACCTTTTGGACCTTTCCAGTAACTGCTTGACAGTAAAACTCTTGGTCATTAGCACCCTCTAGTGGAAAGTCTGCAAGTTGTAACCCTCTTTTGTTTATCTCTGCTTGAATAGGGTCACTTGGTACCCTTATCACTGCAGTACACACCTGAAGAGTCTCTACAGCTTCAATCTCAAGTCTGTGTTCAGTGTTCCACATATTTTCAAGCTTAACTCTCACAACATTGCGTTTTTCTGTTACAGGAGTGGTAGAACCAAAAACATGGAGATTTAGTGTCTCTTGCCTTACAACAGGCAGTCCTAAAGCTCTGACCACACTTCGATGAATGAAACTACGCTGGCTCCCTCCATCGAGCAGGCAGCGAGTTATCTTTCTCTCTTTTGGCCCTACAGTCCATGTCTTGACTGTTTGCAACAGTACCGTTTTCTGAGTATTTGTCTTTACCTCTACAGGGCTTGTCATTGAAGACAATACAGCATCTGTCTTTTCACTATTATTGGCAGTGTTAATTTCTGACTTAGCTTCAATCTGCTCACAAACCGACAGGTGGTGTCTACCGTTGCATAAGTTGCCCAAAACCTTCTCTCTGCAATATTTTGAGATATGCTTTGGGCCTAAGCAGACATAACACCGTCCAAGTTTTCTCAGCTTATCCTTGTGTGCACTTACTGCATGTTCAGGACAATTCTCTGGTTTATGGTCACTACTGTCACAATACACGCAGGTCTGAGGCACGGCACTAGCAGTGTGCAATGCAGTCGCTGAAGGGACGCTCCACTTTCGGGGTTTATCGCAGCCGTAGGATGACTTAACCACAGGCTTGTGTTGTGGGTTAAGGTCCTTCGATGTTTGGCCTGGTCTGGTAAGTTGAAGCGGTCGTTCTCTGCTTTGCACCTCATTTTGCAGAAAGTGAATCAACTCTGGCACCTTCCATTCCTTGGTTGAGTTTGGTTGTCGAGTGTAGGCAAGTGCGATGTCCTCTGGGATGAGCTGTAGAAGCACTGGACATAGCAGGCAGCCATAAGTATCACTTTGCACTCCAAGGGACTCCAAGCTGCGTATCTGGATCTCACATTCATCATATAAGTGTCTTAAGGCTGCAACATCAGAAGATCTTTTGACAGGTGTTCAGTTCAGTAGTTTGGACATATGGGCACTTATCACAATGTCCTTTCTCCCAGAACGGCTCTGGAGTAACTCTATTGCAGCATCGTAGTTGGCATCTGTCATTGTAAGCCCCACAATAGTTCTACCTGCTGCTCCAGTCAGATAGGATCTGAGGTAAGTAAACTTGTCCGTCTTGCATAGTGCATCATTTCTGTGGATACTGTAACCAGAATTCCTGCCACTGGCTTATTTCACCATCATACGTTGTTATCATTAGCTTGGGAAGCTTAACAGTTTGTCTGGACTGTGATGTAAATGAACCGCTGCTTACGTCACTCACGCACACTCTCGGGGTGTCTCTGGCTGCCGTTTGTGACCCGATAACAGTTGTGGCGCGAACTTTCCAAGTAAGAACGCGGTCCGTGTAATCCTGAGTGTGGCTTAGTTCCGTGTCCAGATCATATGTGGGCGTCTCCTCTTCTATGCCCTTATCCAAGTCCAATAAACTTTCTTCCTTCACTGACAAAAGCGCCAGGAACTCACGCATTTTGTCGATATCTGGTCTCTCCTTGCCCACCTCCTCCTCTAGGCGGGTTAACGGCCTGGTAGTAGCGGCGCGAACGCTTGCCCGTTTCTTCTTCATCCGCTCCAGTTGCTCCGTCATGGCGGCTGCTAACTAGCCGTTAGCTGTTCACTCTGTTCCCAAAAAATTCATTTAAGTCTTCATCCCGGGTTTCAGCACCAAAATGTTATGTAGTGAAAGCTTCTACAATCATGACGGAGGCGCGGATGTCTTTTGTGTGCCTTAACTGTTCAGAATTTATTTACACAAAAAAAAGAAAAGGGAGCAACTCCAACTTGCCGTTTCACATCATAGTCAAGATGGCCACTTAAACTCGGAACAGTTCCTGTTAATCGCCTTCAGTATAGTACTTCCGGGCTTTCAAAATAAATGAATACAGGATCCTTTCAATACATAGTTTGGCACATTTAAATCAATGCACAAGCATGTTAATTAAACTGTTCAAATAAATCATGTTAAATTAATTTCATATCAAATAACAATGAATAATTCACAACACTGGGACTCGGGACCCTTCAGTGACGTAAACCTTCTTTGTGGTGGAGTTATTGCAGCAGTGAAAGGAGTGAAACATAAACAAAATTGTTCACCCTGCAGGCAACATACCCGATTTTGTGTATGTTGCCTGCAGGGTTCTTATGCGGCTGGGCCATTTTGTTATGATTGGGAACCAAAAGTCAACAAATTAGAATCCCAAAAATGCGTGGCAACCAGAGTAAGTTCTAAAGTTCCAAGGTGCTTTAATATTTACAGGTGAGTCAAAAAATATAACAAACACAGGTGAGCAGGGAAACAACAAAAAGACAACTCAACATCCAAGTCTGGATGAGGGACTCCAAATATGCAAAACAATTGTGGAGAAGGTTACACAAAAATACATTCCAACCCTAACACGGGGAGGAGCAGTCTGGTAAAATGAGAGAGTTGTTGTGAAAGTGTAGGAACACGGACCCACAACAGGGGGCGTAAAAGAACGGGCAATGGATAAGCCAAACAACGGAATACAGACAATAACCAGTTTGGAACTACAGTCAGTTACGTTGGGTGACGTGTGGGCAGGCTTGAGGATAGGAGACGCCCGTCCAGAACCAAGCCGGATCCCACATGGCCCTCACCGCCAACGGATCTGAAGAACACCGGAGCCGCCAAGTCCTGGGTCCCCAGGTGGTCACCGTCTCCAGCTGTCAGACCCGGCACTGCTGGCAGAGAACAGAAACAGTACAGGTGAGTGTGAGTACGCACACTCAGTAATCCCACAGTCTGTGTTCTTTTGGGAGGGAGCACCTCCACCTCCAGTCACACACTCGTGCAGCTCCTGTCTAATCACTTATCTGGTTTGGGGTGTGAGGCGAAGCCGTCGCAGTCCACACCGAACGCCAATACCACAGATAAGGACACCGTCACAGGAAAATGGCTGCAAATGAGATCAGACGATTATTCGTTATAGATACAGCAGAGAATTACCTCCAAGGTAGCTGATTTCTCGGCGGGGAGGTGGAGTTGCAGTCCGGCTTTTATGGAGGTTGACGTCGATGAGTGACAGCTGGTGGTGATGATGTGACAGCTGTCACTCCACTGGTTTCGGCGCCCTCTCGTGCTTGAAGCCCGCACTCCAAGCAGGGCGCCATCTGGTGGTGGTGGGCCAGCAGTACCTCCTCTTCAGCGGCCCACACAACAGGAGTAAGGAGATAACTCAAAGAATTGCTACACAAAGAATTGTAAATACAGAAACTGGATACTCACTACAGTAAGACAAAAACTGGACACAATGGTGACACACAGCAAAGGACAAACACACAAAGTGGATCCACCGGGACCAGCACTCGCATCGCTCTCACACACTCACAGAGCGGCAGACACGCACATGGCAAGGGGAGGTTGATGCATACTCACATTCCAAGGGTAACAGGTGCACATGAAAGCATTCTACACTAGAGACTGAAACATGCAGCAGGAAGTCAATGGACAGAAGACAGACCAGACACAAAGACTAGTTAAACCCTATAAACAGATGACACCACAACCGAAGCTGCAGATAATTTCTCTGTGATTGTGGGAGCGACAAGAGATGGTTTCATCAGCCAATTTCTGAGAGCTACAAAATGATAATTTTATATAACGCGGCATGAAGCGCGGCATCCAGCGGGTCAAAGCAAGTCACGTTGGCACAATGAATTGTGCAGCAGTGCAGGGATTCAATTCCCGCTAGTGTCAAGGTGCCTATACTGTTGAAGTTCGAGGTAGTGTGTTACTTTTGGTGAGAGATCATATGGATGTAGAGTTTTGTGATGAGCTAAATTACATAAATTTAAAAGATACTCTGTGGATTTAGCTGAAAAACAAAAGTGGGCATAATTTATTTGGTGTGGTTAATAGAGGGCAGTAATGTGAATGACTTGCATATTTTTACAACCCCAACTTCTTACCAAAAAATACTCCAACCATGTTCATAATGTGCAGTGCTAGTACTCACAGGATTCAGACCTGAAACTTACAAAAGCTGTGACTGAAACACAGGAGCTTTGCCCACTGCGCTACTCTTACTGTGTACTGTAGAAGAAAACACTCAAAATCAACAATGAGATAAAAATATTTTTGTAATTAAAATGAAACAATCTATGGAAGGGGAATTTAAAATAACAACAAAGTTCATTTATGAGATATTTTCTTGCCTAACCCCCAAAATATTAGCTGATGTTTTACTATACAACATGTGAGTGAGAGCGAACTTTGCCACAAAGGAGATCTGTGCTGGACTGATTTGGTCTGCTTGATCAGCGATTGGGTGCAAACACTTCTAATTCAGTGGCTGAAGGGTGAAAAGAAAGGTGGAGATAATTATCGTACTGCACAATACGTCGTTTTTTTATGCGTTTGTAATGTGCACAGACACACGTATTTTACATGTGTTTTGTTTATCTAAGCAGAGTTTTTGATAACCGGTAATCCGCTAACTGAAAAGTTAACTTTTATAATGCTAAACCGATACGCCGCTAAAAAAATTAGCGGAAGTTGCAGCTAACAACTTTTATTATTGTCTCAGTACACTGTTGGCTACTGAATAGCCAGTTTCGAGTTTAAGCACAGCAGGGGCTTCTGAGTAAATTCAAAGGCGATCACAAACCCAAAACAAACACCAAGCCAGAGCTTTTGTCTTTATACACAATAAGTGGCATTTACTTTTCACACGCAACAACACAGACAGTGGCAGAACACATCAATCGCAAAACACTTTTCACTCATGGTCACAACATAACTCATCACCAAACTAACTTGAACTATAAAAACACAACAAATCTATAACACTAACAACACTGCTAAACTAAAATATACTATAATAATAATAAAAAACAAACAAACAAACAAACCCCAAACTCCCATAATGCATTGCAGCAGCTCGTCCGTGTTGCATTGAATGCGACTGGTAAAATCTACACATCATCATGACCTTCCCCACCGAAGGAAGAAACTATGGAGTTAAATTTATCTCATTAATACCTGCAAATGCACAGAGGATGAGCTACAAATAGTCCTTGATTTGCACACGTTTTGCGATCCACAAACACAAATGTCCTATTTGTAACTTGTGTGTTGGTTAATATGTCTTTTTTTTTTCATTTGTAAAAAAGGCATTTGCAAAACTGAAAATTATGTTTAAGCGTGATTCAGCATTTGTGGATCACCGATCACACACATTCATCGTTTTGCTCACTTATGCAATATTGAGACATTCTGTGTGCAAAACTTCATTTGAAATTCACAAATATGTTGGTCACTATTCTTCACACTCCCATCCAGTAGAGTGTTCTATGCATTTTCAAGGGGGGGGGATAAGAGGAGACTCATTTCACATAATGGCTTTTGGCATGTGTGTCTGTTAACGCACAAACCTTCAGAATTGGCGTGTTACTTTAAAAGATATGCGCAATAGTTTCACTTAGTAAAAATGACAGAGTTGCCTTTAACATCAAAACTGTCTGGAATTAGTTTTGTTTGAACCATTGAAACCATGAGTGAAACTGTTTTTTTTTTCCCTGGAGTTTCACTCATTCCAATTTCATCTAGTTTGGAATACGGTTGCAACATAACAAAATGTGGAAAAAGTGAAACGCTGTGAATACTTTCCGGATGCACCGTACGTGGAATAATCTGGATAGGCGTGTAGCACTTCTTGATTGTTTCAAAGTGCATGATGGCGTTTCAGTGGCCAAGAATTTTATTCATGCAAGTAGGGATGTGAAAATAGACAGTCGAGATTGGTCAGTGTATGCATTTTATAACAATTGTTTTTTGCAATGTGCAGACAGCTTCATAGGTGTGTCATCTGAACACTCACTACTGCCATGCACATACGGCACAACAGATCTATATTAGCTAGATGTTAACATTTGCACAATCTATTCAAAAACATTGTGTGTTACTGCGTCTCATTGCCACAGCGCATCTGAAGATTATAACAAGATGTTACATCCACAGTAAACATAATTTTACAGATACACTAATGGCTCATAAGAAGGAATGAAAATGCAACCGTTTTACCAGTCAAGTACAATGTAAATATCATAAATGATTACCTTTTGAGATGATCCCAAATGTCTTCTCCACTTCATGAAGCGCAGAGAGAAGCAGCAGCTGCAGATCCATTTCTCTGTTATTCCCATAGCTATAAGAGAATGGTTTCATCAGCCAAGTTCCAAGGAATGCATCATGAGCAATGAAATAATTATTTTATATATCGCGGTGTCAAACAGGACAAAGCGCGGCATCCAGCTGAACAAAGCGGGTTGTATTGGCAAGACGCAGTGCAAGGATTAAATTCCTACTGTTTCAAAATGATCAGAATTCTCTATTAGTTATTTCCATGTATAATGTTGGGAAAGTGTAGTGACACGGACCCACAACAGGGGGCGCAAATGAACGGTCAATAGATGAGCCAAAAATTAACAATTTAATGTTGTGAAGGTGCACAACGAACATACAGACAATCTCAGAATATGATTACAGTCAATCCACAAAGGTGACGTGTGGGCAGGCTCGAGGATAGAAGACGTCTGTCCTGAGAAGAGCCGGAACCACACGATTTCCGCCGCCACCGAACCTGGTGAATACTGGAGCCGCCAAGTCCCGAATTCCCAGCTGATCACCGTCCCCGACTGTCGGATCTGGTACTGCTGACAAGAACAAAGACAGTCAAGTGTGGGTGTGTGTACACCCAGTAACAACAACGGTGGGAATGCCACCTCCACCTCTTACTCAATATGTTGCAGAGTACCGCAGTGATTCCTCAGGGGAAAAGAGTGCCGTCCTGCACTCACTCAGCCTCCACGGAAAGAGGGACCAGTACTCCTGCAAACACTCACAATATACAGATATGTTGTAACACAAATGGCTGAGAATATTACCTCCAACGAAGTACGATATCTCGGCAACGAGGTGGAGTTGACGTCTGGTCTTTATGGAGTGAGATGATGTTGAGTAGATGGGTGACAGCTGTCAAGAGATAATGAGTGACAGCTGTCACCCCCGGCTGTGTCCGTGGGGGCAGCGCCCTCTCGTGCCTGAAGCCCGCACTTCAGACAGGGCGCCCACTGGTGGTGGGCCAGCAGTACCTCCTCTTCTGGCGACCCACACAACAGGACCCCCCCCTCAACGGGCGCCTCCTGGCGCCCGACCAGGCTTGTTCGGGTGACGGTGGTAGAAGTCAGCCAGGAGGGCCGGATCCAGGATGAAGCTCCTCTTCACCCAGGAGCGTTCTTCGGGTCCATACCCCTCCCAGTCCACCAAGTACTGGAACCCCCGGCCCATCCGATGGACGTCCAGGAGCCGGTGCACCGTCCAAGCCGGCTCCCCGTCGATGATCCGAGCAGGAGGCGGCACCGGTCCGGGAGCACAGAGGGGTGAGGTGTGGTGAGGTTTGATTCGTGACACGTGAATAACCGGATGGATCCGCAGTGAAGCCGGGAGTTGGAGCTTCACTGCGGCAGGACTGAGGACTTTGAGGATCTTGAATGGTCCGATATATCTGTCCTGAGGTTTAGGGGAGTCCACCGGGTCCACACCCAACGGCACTTCCGCAGGTGGGCCTGGACCGAGGGCACACCGACCTCTCCCTCCACCACGGGAAACAACGGGGGCTGATACCCCAAACACACCTCAAATGGGGAGAGGCCGGTGGCAGAGGACACCTGGCTGTTATGCGCATACTCGATCCAGGCCAGATGTTTACTCCAGGCCGTCGGGTGTGCGGACGTCACACAGCGTAGAGCTTGCTCCAATTCCTAATTGGCCCCTTCTGCCTGTCCATTGGTCTGCGGATGATACCCGGACGAGAGGCTCACAGTAGCCCCCAGTTCCCGGCAGAAGCTCCTCCAGACGTGTGAGGAGAACTGGGGACCACGATCCGAGACGATGTCTGTGGGTATCCCATGCAGACGGATGACGTGGTGGACCAGGAGGTCTGCTGTCTCCTGGGCTGTTGGGAGCTTCGGGAGGGCCACGAAGTGGGCCGCCTTGGAGAATCGGTCCACTATCGTGAAGATGGTGGTGTTGCCCTGGGACGGCGGGAGGCCCGTGACGAAATCCAGGCCGATATGGGACCAGGGGCGATGAGGCACAGGTAACGGCTGGAGAAGTCCTTGGGACCTTTTATGGTCTGCCTTGCCCCTGGCACAGGTGGTGCAGGCCTGGATGTATTCCCGGACGTCGGCCTCCATAGACGCCCACCAGAAGCGCTGCCGGACAACTGCCACGGTCCTTCACACCCCTGGATGACAGGAGAGCTTGGAACCATGACAGAAGTCCAAGACTGCAGCTCTGGCCTCTGGTGGGACGTACAAGCGGTTCTTCGGACCTGTTCCTGGATCCAGGCTCCGTGCCAGGGTCTCCCGGACGATCTTCTCCACGTCCCAGGTGAGGGTGGCCATGATAGTGGACTCAGGCAGGATGGGCTCCGGTGGATCCGACAGTGCAGTTTTGACCTCCTCTTCGTGTACCCGGGACAAGGCATCCGACCTCTGGTTCTTGGTCCCGGGGCGATAGGTGATCCGGAAGTCAAAACGCCCGAAGAACAGTGACCAGCGGGCTTGCCTGGGGTTCAGCCGCTTGGCGGTCCTGATATACTCCAGGTTCCGATGGTCAGTGAAAACCGTGAACGGCACAGACGCTCCCTCCAACAGGTGTCTCCACTCCTCAAGAGCCTCTTTCACCGCAAGGAGTTCTCGATTGCCGACGTCATAGTTCCGTTCAGCTGGGGTCAACCTGCGTGAAAAGTAGGCACACGGGTGAAGAACCTTATCGGTCTCTCCGCTCTGGGATAGCACGGCTCCTATCCCTGAGTCAGAGGTGGCCACTTCAACCACGAACTGGCGGCTAGGGTCGGGCTGCACCAAAACTGGAGCAGTAGAGAACCGTCGTTTCAACTCCTTGAACGCGGCTTCGCACCGATCCGACCAGGTGAAGGGGACTTTTGGAGAGGTCAGGGCTGTCAGGGGGCTAACTACCTGACTGTAGCCCTTAATGAACCTCCTATAGAAATTAGCGAAGCCGAGGAACTGTTGCAGCTTCCTACGGCTTGTTGGTTGGGGCCAATCTTTCACCGCCGCAACCTTGGCCGGATCAGGGGTGACGGAGTTAGAGGAGATGATAAACCCCAGGAAGGACAAAGACGTGCGGTGAAACTCGCACTTCTCGCCCTTCACAAACAGTCGGTTCTCTAACAACCGCTGCAGGACCTGACGTACATGCTGGACATGGGTCTCAGGATCCGGAGAAAAGATGAGAATATCGTCCAGATATACGAAGACGAATCGGTGCAGGAAGTCCCGCAAGACGTCGTTAACCAAGGCTTGGAACGTCGCGGGGGCGTTGGTGAGGCCGAACGGCATGACCAGGTACTCAAAGTGACCTAATGGGGTGTTAAATGCCGTCTTCCATTCGTCTCCCTTCCGGATCCGAACCAGGTGATACGCATTTCTAAGATCCAGCTTAGTAAAGATTTTGGCTCCATGCAGGGGGGTGAACATGGAATCCAACAATGGCAACGGGTATCGGTTGCGAACCGTAATCTCATTCAGCCCCCTGTAATCAATGCATGGACGGAGTCCGCCATCTTTCTTGCCCACAAAAAAGAAACCTGTCCCCATCGGGGAGGTGGAGTTCCGGATCAGCCCGGCAGCTAATGAGTCCCGGATGTAGGTCTCCATTGATTCGCGCTCAGGTCGTGAGAGGTTGTACAGCCTGCTGGACGGGAACTCAGCGCCTGGAACCAAATCAATGGCACAATCGTACGGACGGTGCGGGGGAAGGGTGAGTGCCAGATCCTTGCTGAAGAAGTCAGCAAGATCGTGGTACTCAACCGGCACTGCCGTCAGATTGGGAGGGACTTTGACCTCCTCCTTAGCCTGTAAACCGGGAGGAACCGAGGATCCTAAACACACCCGATGGCAGGTTTCGCTCCACTGAAGCACCACCCCAGACGGCCAATCAATCCGGGGATTGTGCTTCAACATCCATGGGAAGCCCAAAATCACACGGGAGGTAGAACGAGTTACAAAAAACTCAATCTCCTCCCGATGGTTTCCAGACACCACCAGAGTTACTGGTTGTGTCTTGTGTGTGATTAAAGGGAGGAGGGTGCCATCTAGTGCCCGCACCTGCAATGGTGAAGGAAGCGCCACCAGAGGGAGCCCTACCTCCCTTGCCCATCTGCTGTCTAGCAAATTCCCTTCTGACCCCGTGTCCACCAGTGCTGGGGCTTGAAGGGTTAAATCCCCGCTCAGGATTGTAACTGGGAGTCGTGTGGCAATCTGTGTGTGTCCCACGTGAATGTTATGACCCCCCCTTAGCCCAGTCTCTGAGGGCGGTTGTTGTTGTGGCCGTTTGGGGCAGTTTTTCTGTGTGTGCTCCTTTGAGCTGCAGAGAAAACACTCCCCGCGGACCAGCCTCCTCATTTTGGCCCTGTGCGTTTCCCTAACAACGTCAGCAGGGGGAGCTGTTGCCCCACGGAGCGCTGCGGCTGTGGAGCGTGGGGAGGGTGGCCCCTTTTCGACCCCGGAAGGGAGAGGGGCGGCGCGTATCCGGCCACGTCCTTCGCCTCACTCCCGACGGCGTTCCTCCAACCAATTGTCTAACCGTATAACGAGATCGATAAGCCCATCTAAATCCCGCGGTTCCTCCTTAGCTACCAGATGCCCCTTCAGGACCGATGACAGTCCGTTTATGAAGGCGGCGCGGAGCGCAACGTTATTCCAGTCGGACCTCGCAGCCGCGATGCGGAAGTCGACTGCATATTCGGCTGCGCACCGGCGCCCCTGTCGCATTGACAGCAGCATTGTTGAAGCGGTCTCTCCTCTGTTAGGGTGATCAAACACTGTTCTGAACTCCCCCACAAACCCAGTGTATGCTGATAACAACCGTGAGTTCTGTTCCCAGAGCGCCGTAGCCCAGGCGCGTGCCTTACCCCGAAGCAGAGCAATCACATAAGCTATTTTACTAGCATCTGACGCGTACATGACGGGACGTTGTGCGAAGATGAGTGAACACTGCATGAGAAAGTCCGCGCACGTCTCCACACAACCTCCGTATGGCTCAGGAGGGCTTATGTATGCTTCAGGGGATGGTGGGAGGGGTTGTTGAACCAACACTGGAAAGTTCATATCCTGCACAGGGTCGGCAGGAGGAGGAGCTGCAGCAGCGCCCTGAGCGCTCGCCGCCACCTGCGTGGAGAGAGCCTCCACCCTGCGGTTCAGGAGGATGTTTTGCTCGGTCATTTGATCCAACCGAGCCGTAAAGGCGGTGAGAATGTGCTGCAGCTCACCAATCACGCCTCCTGCAGACGCCTGCGCTCCCTGCTCTCCCATTGGTCGTTCAACAGCCGGGTGACGCCCCTCGGAGTCCATGACGCTGGCCGAGATATCCTGTTGGGAAAGTGTAGTGACACGGACCCACAACAGGGGGCGCAAATGAACGGTCAATAGATGAGCCAAAAATTAACAATTTAATGTTGTGAAGGTGCACAACGAACATACAGACAATCTCAGAATATGATTACAGTCAATCCACAAAGGTGACGTGTGGGCAGGCTTGAGGATAGAAGACGTCTGTCCTGAGAAGAGCCGGAACCATACGATTTCCGCCGCCACCGAACCTGGTGAATACTGGAGCCGCCAAGTCCCGAATTCCCAGGTGATCACCGTCCCCGACTGTCGGATCTGGTACTGCTGACGAGAACAAAGACAGTCAAGTGTGGGTGTGTGTACACCCAGTAACAACAACGGTGGGAATGCCACCTCCACCTCTCACTCAATATGTTGCAGAGTACCGCAGTGATTCCTCAGGGGAACAGAGTGCCGTCCTGCACTCACTCAGCCTCCACGGAAAGAGGGACCGGTACTCCTGCAAACACTCACAATATACAGATATGTTGTAACACAAATGGCTGAGAATATTACCTCCAACGAAGTACGATATCTCGGCAACGAGGTGGAGTTGACGTCTGATCTTTATGGAGTGAGATGATGTTGAGTAGATGGGTGACAGCTGTCAAGAGATAATGAGTGACAGCTGTCACCCCCGGCTGTGTCCGTGGCGGCAGCGCCCTCTCGTGCCTGAAGCCCGCACTTCAGGCAGGGCGCCCACTGGTGGTGGGCCAGCAGTACCTCCTCTTCTGGTGGCCCACACAACATATAAAAGTAATTGTCACTGATGAATATAATGGTGTGTTTTGGCCACAGGTGGTTCTTTAATAAACAACACTACAGTGTGAAAAAAGTTAAAATGCTCTTTTATTTTATTTCATTGAGTTTCACATCCCACAAATCTTGGTGTGTAGTATGCAGTATTTACTCAGTTTTATTTATCTAAATCGCTCAAAAAAAAAAACAAAACAAAAAAAAAACTGCAGAGCTGCTTTGATCTGCTGCCACTGCTACCTGGACCCAGATAAGCGGCAGAAAATGAATAGTTCAGAAAAGTATTTAAGTATTCATTCAAAGACTTCTGAAAGTGTATGTTGTTATTGGGATATGAAGTGACTTATATCTTGATGTGAAATTTTTGTTGTGTCACAGCCCTAATTTGATTAGTGAAATAAGTTGTTTTTTTTTTAATATAACAGTGAGCTTTATAGAGCAGGAGCCAAGAGGGGTCAGTCTAGGGACTTCCGGGATGGTGAGGAGGCGAGCAGCAGCATAACTTCTTAGCTCCACGACGGCCTGTCGACCCCCTGATAAAAAGCTACTACAGTGCAGATAAAAGTTATCATAAATATGTCAGGGGGCAGGCAATAAGAAGAAGATTAGAACAAATGTTCAAGAAACTGCGAAAGAAGGAGACTCTATACCCGCAGAGATCACGGAGGCTAATCCTGATGCTAACAAATTAGCCGAAAACACGACTATGGATGCTATCCAAGCTAACATTTTGGCAGCGCTGAAAAATGTCCAAGACGACATCAAAAGAGAGTTTAATGATAAAATTGACACTCTTAAGACTGAGGTGAGCGGCTTTAGAGAGGAAATGGTAAACCATATGGATGGGCTCAACGCAGATTTAAACAACGTCACACAGAGAGTTGAGGAAGCCGAGCAGAGAGTGGCCAACATGGAAGAGTTCAGTGCCGATGTCAAAGACGCACTGGAGCACACATTACAACTGCAGATAGAGCTACAAACAAAACTGACAGACATGAGTCCCGGACACGCAGAAATAATATCAGAGTCCATGAGATTGTGGAGGAGGTTGAGGGAACAAACATCCAAATATTTATGGAGACTTTTATAAAATCAGAGCTCGCCCTCCCTGAAGTCAACTTGGCTATACAGCGATGCCATCGCTCACTCTGCCCCAAGCCCCCACACGGAGCTAATCCCAGATCCATCGTGATACACTTCCTTGAATATAAGATGAAAGAGTTAGTGCTCCACTCTGCGTGGCGTAAAGGCAATATCCAATTCAAAGGAAGACAGGTCTATTTTGACCAAGATTATCCGAGCGATATTCTTTTCAAACGCAAAGCTTACAATCATGTGAGAAGAGCACTTAAGGAAAATGGCTACCGCTTTCAAACTTTATACCCAGCCAGATTACGTGTGTTCTTTAGTGGAGACGGAGACAGCGCCGTCTACAACAGTGCGGAGGATACCTCAAAGGACTTGGAAAGAAGAGAGCTTTTGTCAGCAGGAGCGGAGGATGCAGTGGACGAGGCAGTCTCGCCATCTACTGGAGCAAGACGACCCAGGTTCACGCGAGTGACAAAGAAGTGGAGCAAAGGAGAGCTGACGAGGAGCATCCAAGAAAGGCTGAGAGTGTTTAAACGAAGCACAGTTTAATGCATCGACCTTTACTTAGGAGAACAGTACAACAGATGTGTAAAGTGAGTTCTAATGATGACTGACAGGCCGTTGGGGAAAGCGCTTCCTCACTTTTTGCTGTCACGATGGACAAGCGGTGGAGAGTGACAGGACTGAGAGGGCCTCACTACTTCCACAGGGATCCCCCTCCCATTACTGAAGGTGGACTTTTGCTTCACTTTTGGAGGTCACGTATGTTCAATGTTCATGTGTTTCTATGTTCTTTTTTGCAGACCTACTTGTGTTATTTGGAGCATCTATTAAGATATAGCTCATATTTTGGCAATGTTGGATAAGCAGAAGTACACAGTCGTCACCCTTAATGTAAATGGTCTACATGATCCTATTAAAAGAAGCAAAGTGATTGCAGAAATGAAAAGGGGAAAGTACGATATCATATTTTGGCAAGAGAGACATATCTCTGCCACGAAGCATGAAAAAAATACGTAAAATGGGTTTCAATAACATATACTACTCCTCAGTTAATGAGGGTCATTCAAGAGGAGTTGCTATTCTAATACCAAACAGAGTAAATTTTCAGTGATAATTTTAAGTGATAAAGATGGATGTTACATATTAGTTAAAGGTCACATAGACAACAAAGAAGTAACATTGTTAAATGTATATAGACCACCAGATAAAGACGAGTATTATTAAGAAAATGTTTGACCTTATTGCCACAGAAACATCTGGGGTACTTATATGTGCAGGTGACTGGAACATTTGTCTCAACCCCTATAATGAATCTTCCAGTAAAATTAAAAAGTCTCAATCAGAAGCAAATTTTACCAAGAAAATGCTTAACGAATTAGGGTTAATAGATGTATGGAGAAACCTCTACCCATCTGGAAAAAGCTACACATTCTATTCACATTCCCATCAAGTACATTCAAGATTAGATTATTTTTTATGTTAATGTCAGACAGACACAGAATTATAAATTGTACTATAGGGGTTAGAGACGTATCTGATCACGCAGATGTTTGTTTGACGCTCCATTTAGATAACAATAAAAAAGAAACTCTATGGAGGCTTAATACAAGCCTTCTTAAGGATGAAAAATTTCATGACTTTGTGGAAAGAGAGTTTATGGATTATGTGGACTATAACAATAATGAGGAGACCTCTCCTAGTATCGTGGGATGCCTCAAAGGCAGTGCTGAGGGGCAAACTAATTATGTGGTCCTCACTAAAGAAAAAAGAAAAAGAAAGCAGTATTAAAAACATGCTTGACAAATTAAAAGAATTAGAATTGGAATACACGAAAAATAAAGACAGTGTTACTCTAAAAAAGATTGATGAAACAATGTTATGTGGGCCGCTGAAGAGGAGGTACTGCTGGCCCACTACCACCAGAGGGCGCCCTGCTTGGAGTGCGGGCTCCAAGCACGAGAGGGCGCCAGACCCAGAGGAAGTGACAGCTGTCACTCATCACACCAGCTGTCACTCATCTACACCACTATTTAAGCCGGACTGCAACTCCACCTCCCCGCAGAGAAATCGACTACCATTAACAAGGTAATTTCTCTGCTGACAGACACTTTGTGTGTTTAACCTGAACTTCTGTTACAGCCGTTTTCCTGGAGTGTTTCCTTGTCTGAGGGATTGGCGTTTGGTGTGACAGCGACGGCTTCGCCTCACATCCCAACCCAGATAAGTGGTTAAACCAGGAGCTGTACGAGTGTGTGATTGGAGGTGGAGGTGCTCCCTCCTAACTGTGTATGGACTGTGAATTACTGAGTGTGCGGACTCACACTCATACATCTTATCTCTGCTTTTTGCCAGCAGTACCAGGGTCGACAGCTGAAGACAGAGGCCACCTGGGGACTCGGGACTTGGCGGCTTCTCTCTCGTCAGGGGTCTTCTATCTTCGAGCCTGCCCACACGTCACCTGGTGTTAAATTCTGTGATTTTAGTTGTGTATTATCACAACATTAAATTGTTACTTTTTGGCTTACTCATTGTCCGTTCATTTGCGCCCCCTGTTGTGGGTCCGTGCTACGACACCTTCACAACAAACAAAACATAGTTTGAATAGACTATATGAGGATCAAATGGAGAAGAAATCTAAATTTATGAAGCAAAATTGTTATGAAAACGGCCCAAAATCGAAGAAACGTCTTGCATGGAGAATACGTAAGCAGCAGACGGATAGATTTGTAAATAAGGTGAAGAGCCCCATCGACAACAAAATATGTCATGAACTGAAGAGTATTCAAAAATCTTTTGTAGCATACTACGAACAACTGTATACTCAACCTCACTCACAGAGTCCACAAATTATAAATCGTTTTCTTTCCCAACTTGATTTACCATCTATAGGAACTGAACAAAATGCCAGGTTAAACAGAGAAATAACAGAGGAAGAAATTAATAAAGCTATCTCTAAATTAAAAGGAAATAAAATGGCTGGAGAAGATGGTTATCCAGCAGAATGGTACAAACATTTCAGACATCAAATAATCCCTTGCCTAAAAAAAGTTTTAATTATATTTTAAAGGGTGGACAGGTACCACCATCTTGGAGAAGAGCAGTCATATCTGTGATTCATAAACCTGGTAAAGATAAAACACAATGTGGTTCTTATCATCCAATATCCGTTCTAAATATTGATTATCGCATATTTGCGACAATACTAGCTAAGAGTCTTGAGGTTTTGATTCCAGAACTGACAGACACTGATCAGTGTGGTTTTGTATGCAACAGACAGACTCATGACAATATTGGATGTGCTCTTCACCTTATTCATAAAATGAAAAACTTAGAATCTGTTGCAGTTAGCCTTGATGCTGAAAAAGCATTTGATTCTGTTAGTTGGGAATATCTTTATTTAACTCTCAACAGATTTGGTTTTAACACAAACATAATCAACTGTATAAAATCATTATATGAATCACCCTCTGCCAGAATCAAGATTAATGTGGACCTTTCTGACACTGTATATTTGAAAAGGGGCTGTTGTCAGGGCTGCCCCCTCAGCGCTAGCCTATTTGCACTTTTTATTGAACCTTTGGCTCAGGCTATTAGAGAACATAAAGATATTTCAGGTATTGTAATAGGAGACATCACACACAAAATCTGTTTGTACGCAGACGATATCCTTTTGACATTATCCAACCCAACAGCCAGTTTACCTGATCTTCTGACACTTGTTTGAATTTGGCTCATATTCTGGGTATAAACTAAATTTACAGAAAACTCAAATTATCGCTTTTAATTATCAGCCAACCATGGAAATTTGTAATATGACAAATTTTAACTGGAAAGGCAATATCATTAAATATCTTGGAATATTTATACCAAAGGATATATCTTCACTTCATGATGAAAATTATAGAAAACGTACAGCTAATATTAAATTTGATTTGCAACGATGGGCATTAATACCAATGAACATTGATTGAAATAGTTAAAATGAACCTATTACCAAGGTTTCTTTACCTATTTCAAGCACTGTCAATTGAAATAACCTTCACACAATTTAAGGAGTGGAATAGAATGTTATCAAATTTTATATGGGGAAACAAAAAACCAAGAATATGATTTCAGATTTTACAATTACGGAAAGAAGAAGGTGGATTAGCTTTACCATGTTTGGAAAGTTACTACAAAGCAGCTCAGTTACGAGTACTGATAAATTGGTGTGACCCCAGTTGCGGGGCTAAATGGAAAGAGATAGACCAGTCTTACTTTGACATACCATTACAATCTATGGTTGGTGATAAACCACTATTAAAAATTCATTCAGAATCTCGTTTATTGCCCTGTTGGATAAAATCACCAATAAATGTGTGGAATAAAATACTTAAAAACAAGAATGTTGAATCAAAGGCCAAAATATTACGTTGGCCAGTTTACGATTCTGAATTTTTACCAGCAAAAACTGATAACAGATTTCAACAGTGGTCTCAAAAAGGTATTACTGGTTATTGGGTTATATCAACAAAAGGTATGCTGAAAAGTTTTTTGGAGCTTTCAGACAAATATAATTTGAACAGACATGACCTTTTTACATATTTTCAACTAAGACATTATTTTGAAAGAAAAATTAAATATGAAGAAGAGGATTTGGTGAAATATTTTCTTGAGGCTTGTAAAGGTAATGCACCGAAGAAACAAATAACAATAGTGTACAAATGTTTACAAGTATTTAAGAATATCTCTACCATGTACATTAAAGAAGCTTGGGAAAAAGAGGCTAATATTACAATATCGGAGAATGAATGGTTTGATATATGTAAAACTGTCATGATTACTTCCAGCTCTGGTCTTTGGAGAGAATTTCCATGGAAGACTGTCATACGTTTTTTTGTTACACCTTATGTTAAGAGTAAACAGTGCAATGACCCTGATAAGGCTCATTGTTGGAGAGATTGTGGACACATTAAAGCAGGACATTTTCATATATTTTGCGACTGTGCAAAGATCGCACCCTACTGGTCAACGGTGATAACAGCAATCCAAAGCATCATTGGATCAACTCTGTCATATGGGTTTACTGAAACATATTTAGGACACATTTCTTGTGGCGTGCCAAAATCACAAAAATATCTTCTGTCAATACTGTTGGTTGGAGCAAAGAAAGCTATCACCAGAAAGTGGTTGTGTAAGGACGCACCTTCACTTTCTGACTGGATTAAAGTAATTAACAAAATTTACGACATGGAGAGGATGACTTTCTCATTGAGGCTGTCTGTTGATAAATGTAACAGATATTGGGAGAAATGGGTTGGCTATATCAAAACACTGAATCTTTAAAGGGGTGACGCACTGTATCTTGACTTACAAGCTATCAACATATATTTGCAAAGTTTAGTATTGATGCTCAGCCCTGTTTTTCCTTTTTCATGGTCTGCTTGCCTTTGTTGTTTTATTTTTATTTGTTATATATGTAACAAAAATGTTTAAACAATCAAAAAATAAAGTTAAAAAAAAAAGAGGGGTCAGTCTAGTTGAACCTGTACACAGTTCATAAGTATAGTGCATCAGAAGATGCAGTCTGGTGTGTGCCCAGGAGCACCATGACAAAGGGATGTTAAAATCAAGCCACATCAGCTGGTGAGGTAACCTGACAAAACCTATTATAAAATGTTTAATACGGTCCCAGATATCATGGATGGACACTAGTGGGGTGTGAGCGCCAGACCTAATTTACATGGATTAGCTCACTGAGTAGCCTCGTGATGTAAACACCCCCCCCCCCCCCCCCCCCAATTTTATGCAACTGTGTTATTTCATCTGTGGAACACCCTGCACCTGAGTGCCATGGACGTTCCCTGAAAGTGAAACCAGCATCCGTTTGTCCCTGTTTGTTTCAGAAAGTGAATGCGGTTCTAGAGAGTCCAACAGGTACTGGTAAAACTCTGTGCTTGCTGTGTTCATCTCTCGCCTGGAGGGAGCACTTCAAGGACACTATTTCCGCCCGTAAGATTGCAGATCGGCTGAAAGGAGAAGAGATGTTCACAAACACAACCCTGGCTTCTTGGGGGACGGCAGTGACAGACGGAGAAACACCAAGTATGTCCATGTCAAAAATGGCTTTGGTTTGTGAGATCATTGAGTCTAACCTGCCATTCAGGCAGTATGGTTGCTTGTCATATTTACAGCATAGGTACCCTCTGAGGCAAAGTTAAATATTTCTTAGATTTTGAGGGTGTTCTGTGACAAGTCTGAGGAATTTATAGAACTTCTGTGGCTGTGATTGAAGAAACCATGCCAGGGTTCTCACAAGGGCCGTGACACATGTCAATGATGCATCAGATGTAAACTATCGGCTTGGTTCCGATACCTAACCTTAACCCTAACCCACAATGGAAACCTTATGATCACTTTGACCCTCTGGGGTCCGAGGGCATTTTTTGGACAGTTCACTCACCTGGCATAAATGTTTTATTATTATTGCTGCATCCCACAATCAAGTTTTATGTCTCTTTTTTTTTCAGGACAAAGGTTTACAATCAAAAATAGGCAAGGAAAAAAATAAAAGGAAAAATAATTTTCCACACACGTTTATTCAAAACACACAGCAAACTATAATAAACAACTGTTTTGACACTTGATAAAGGTAATTTGAGGTCTTGTGTGAAAGACTGAACAACAAAAATGTTCAAACAATAAACACAAATGCACATTTTTAACAATATATACAAAATGGTCTATGCGTTTTGTTGTCCATTGATATGGTAAACAGTGCTGATCGCTGATCGTAATGGCGCAGGGTGCACTGAGTATGAACTATTAATAGTATGTACTCATTGGAGCACCCAGGGGGCTATTCAAACGGGCCAACTAGTAACACATCACTCCTGAAAACAAACTTTGGCTTTTCACGTGAGGTAAATCTGCCCTACAATTGGATTTTGGAAAACCATGTGGCGGTGAACCAATTCCGATTGGACACTCACATTGCGCACGTCATCACACAGCTTCTATGAGGAATACAAAGATGGCCGATGGCTGGCTTGAAAATCCACGGAGTTAACTTTTCAGCAAAAAAAAGTAAATTTCTATTTCATATCATTCAAAAGTTATTTATAATTTAGTAAAGCTTGGTCTTAGCCGTCGTATACGACGGCGTCGGCCCCAGAGGATTAAAAACCCTCAGTGTGGCAACTAGTTAATTGCAAATTTTACCTTAATTTTGTTAACAAAATTAATTTCCCCCTGGTGACTTGAAAAAACCCCACTTTTCCAGGAAAAAAAGACCCCAAACACTTTTCTAAATAATGCCAACTGTTAATTCATTTGGATGGCAATCATTTTGCATCTGCAGCACTTGGACTGCTGGCTTTCCCTAAAACACAGTTTTCTGAGAAGTAACTATTTTATTTTTTATTTTTGGAAAGGATTTGGCACTGCTTTAATTTGATGATTTTTTTTTTAATTACTTAATATATAACAGTATGTCAGCTGATGGTGTTGTGTGTGGGCCGCCAGAAGAGGAGGTACTGCTGGCCCACCATCAGAGGGCGCCCTGTCTGAAGTGCGGGCTTCAGGCACGAGAGGGCGCTGCCGCCACGGACACAGCCGGGAGTGACAGCTGTTACTCATTACTTCCTGACAGCTGTCACACATTCTTCATCATCTCACTCCATAAAACCCAGACGTCATCTCCACCTCATCGCAGAGATATCATACTTCATTGGAGATAATATCCTCAGCCATTTGTGTTTTCTATATCTGTATATTGTGTGTGTTTGCAGGAGTACCGGTCCCTCTTTCTGTGGAGGCTGAGTGAGTGCAGGACGGCACTCTTTTCCCCCTGAGGAATCACTGCGGTACTCTGCAACATATTGAGTGAGAGGTGGAGGTGGCATTCCCACCGTTGTTGTTACTGGGTGTACACACACCCACACTTGACTGTCTTTGTTCTCGCCAGCAGTACCAGATCCGACAGTCGGGGACGGTGATCACCTGGGAATTCACCAGGTTCTGTGGCGGCGGAAATCGTGTGGTTCCGGCTCTTCTCAGGACAGACGTCTTCTATCCTCGAGCCTGCCCACACGTCACCTTTGTGGATTGACTGTAATCATATCCTGAGATTGTCTGTATATTCGTTGTGCTCCTTCACAACATTAAATTGTTACTTTTTGGCTCATCTATTGGCCGTTCATTTGCGCCCCCTGTTGTGGGTCCGTGTCACTACACTTTCCCAACAGATGGCAGCAGATGTCACCGTCTAATGGACAGATTTTGACACGTCAATGGGACAAATTTGGAAAATTACCCACCACCTCATCCCACCATGAATATATTTTTCAGAGGTTTTTTTTTTTTTTTTTTTTTGTTCTCTGTTTGCATTATCTGTGCCATTAAAAGTCTTTGGTAACTCCTTCTTTCACTCCAGACATCTGTGTATATTGAAGGCAAAGTGTCATTTTAAAAACCGTGTGACTTTGATTTGCTGCCCTGATGGGTTTGTCTTGTTAAGTTTAATAAGTCGCCTGCTGCACTGCACCGACTTTTGCCCTGTGGGCCACACTTAGCCCAACCTCTGTTTACAAATAAATTACTTAAAATTACAACTTAAAATTTTTGTTTTTATTGGTATGATGCAAAATGTAGTGTAAAAATTAAGTCGATTGATAAACTACATCGAAATTTCAAAGAATAAGAAGAACTTTATTCATCTCGAAGGAAATTTCTTGGGCACAGGAACCAGACATGAGGTTTTCCACTGCTCAGGAACAACCATTTGGCTCAGGCTCAAGTTGAAGATGTGCTGGAAAATTCCACACAGCTGGACAGCACATCCCTTCAGCACTCTGGGGCTGAGGCCATCAGGAACCACAGCCTTTTCCAGACATAGTTGACTAAATTCTCTTCTCACCTCCTCTGCAGTGATAGTGATGGGAGGGGATGAGGGAGTGCAGGCAGGTCGGTGGGAGGAGGGGGGTGGTGTTGATTGGGGTGTGAGGTGAGTGCACAGAGTGGGGGAGCACTGAGAGGACCTGGGGGAAGGTGGACAGAGCACATGTTAAACCTGTTCTTCAACAGGTTTAACTCATTGACCTCTTGAAGTTCTCCTTCCATCATCTGGTCCACCTTCTTACCATGACCAGTGATGGTTCTCATACCCCTTCCACACCTCCCTCATGTTGTCCTGCTGGATCTTGCTCTCCAGCTTCCTCCTTTAACTGTGCTTCCCCTCTGCAATCTTCTTCCTCAGTTCAAGCAGCGCCCTCTTCAGCTCCTCCCTGTCTCCACTCCTGAATGCAGCCTTCTTCCTGTTCAGTAGTGAAAATAGACATAAAATTGACGACTAACAGAACACACACCTTGACAATGATCTCTGAGTTGTAAAGCTACAGGTGAATGTGATCCATTTACCTTTCCTGCATGGTACGGTTTATTATTAGAAATTTTTTGTCACTGCTAATTTTTATAATAAACCGCTGCAATATCTTGGTATGTTATGATGTGGCAGCTTTTCAAAACAGTTACAGTGCAAATTATGATAGTTTTCTGTGTGCGAGTGTGTGTTTTTTCCTCTTTCAATGAATTTGCATGAATAAGTAATAATTACAAAATGATTATTTTTGTATAATACATTAAATTAAAGAGAAGTTGTTCCAGTGAGGCGTTTTAATCTTTTTTTTTTATTACTCAGGTAATATAGGTACCAATAACTTCACCAAAATTACATTTTAAAAACTTATTTATATTACAATATTTTATTCCGTTGTCTCAGCAGCGGTGGTGGCCAAGAGGTTAAGTGCACTTGTTTCCACTACTGAATCTCGTGTTTCCTGGTAATTTGTCTTTTACAGTAATACCCCTATTCCACAGAGCTCCGTTCCCCTCCGTTTCATCCCAAATAGCAAATTGGGGTGCATTTTGAAGCATCACAGTAACTTCTTGATCCATCTTTTGTCAATCTTGTACAAACTTGGTATACCCAGTAGTTATTTTTTTTCCCTTCCCCTGTCTGCATATATAGTCATGGTAAATGCCACACTGGCAGAACCATTTATCAACATTAATACACATATATGCAATTTATTCTTGCAGGACAGAAGGTATGTAGTGTGTGAGTGAATGTGATGTGCGTGTGTGACCCCCCATCTGCCCTGCCCGATCAGCCTACAAAATCCTACTCAAAGCCGACTGACAACTTCTATCAGGAAGGGCCGACCACCAAAACAACACGAAGACAGACTAAAACGAAAGACAAGTGGTGAAGACAATAACTGTGAGGTGAGACACCGAGGACAGGGGGCCCCAACATAAAACATGCCGGAACAAACCACCACACATGAACGAGCAGTGACAGCGACAGTCTGTTGTCTAGTTAGTGAGCATTCATTCCCTAATCTAGGACACCAGAGTCTTGATCCCCTTGAGAGCACCCAAAACCGAATTGTGGTGTCAGCCACGAACACGTGACCAGCCACACACACAGACCCAGATCACAGCTATATATCCGATCACTACTGTGGCTGGTGTGTTTGGCCAAGATAAAAGTACAGAACCCGACCATAAGACATGGATCACTCCAGCGCATCGAAAGCCATACGGCCGACCACAAGCAACAACAGAAAAGGGCCCAGGACACAGGGTCCCAGGAGGAACCAGGCGAAAAAGGGAGGCGAAAGAGCACAGGCGCCAGGAAGGGCAGCCACCAGGGCAGCACGACGGACCAACAAGGGAGCGGCCTGACAGCACCAGAAGGCACCCCCCCCCCCCCCCCCCCCCCCCCAGCGGAGGCACTGAAAGTATCATTTCAGAGCTCAGCATCATCATTTCTGAGCGTCACCAGCAATTTGCTGATGATCACCTCATTTCTGCTTAAAACTGCGCTCGAGTCATCATCTGTCTCAGCGACAGATGTCTGAAGCTTTTGTAGAACAATCATTTCCACATAAATTCAGCATTATTTCACCATAAAAGATGGCGAACCGTTCAGAGCGCCACAGCTGCTACTGCACCTATGTCATTTCAGAGCGTCAGTAACAGCTCACCGATCGTCGTCTAGTTTCTGCTCGAATCTGACTTTAGAATGATTTAAGAGGTTTTACTTTGTCATCTGATAGTTAGTAATCACATTAATCCCTTTGATTGCTTTGGATGTAGAGTGCTCAGATGTGCTGCTGTGGTCCGAAGTGACGCATGCATGCGCAGTGAAGGAAGGGCAGACCAATTTTTAGGGGGGACCTTTCGGTCTGTGACACCGGCCGTCATCAGCACCAGTTTTGAAATCAGGTTGAAATTTTTGAGCTGTTGAAAAGTAAATATTTGTGGTCACACATGCATGAGCGGTGACATGGTCCCTTCATGTCTCCTACCTGTCTCCTACTGGGGAGGTGATGGTCTAGTGGTCAAGCATTGGGCTTGAGACCAGAGGATCCTTGGTTCAAATCACAGCCTGACTGGAAAATCACTAAGGGCCCTTGGGCGAGATCTTTAATCCCCTAGTTGCTTCCAGTGTGTAGTGGGCGCCTTGTATGGCAGCACCCTGACATTGGGGTGAATGTGAGGCATTATTGTAAAGCGCTTTGAGTGTCTGATGCAGATGGAAAAGCGCGATATAAATGCAGTCCATTTACCGTTTGTTGGTGTGTTTTTATATACCGTAGTGCCGTGTTGCCCTGCACCATGAGGCTGAACCAAATAATTCTCTTGTCATTCCTGATGACTTTGTTGGCTGACCGCATTCAACATGCAGCTTGCCACAACTTTAAGCCACACACCAGGTAGATGGCTTGGATCACCTACACCTGGGCCTTTCTGTTAAATATCGTACTCCCTTCATCCCGTCCTTGTTTCAAAGACATGTCGCTGTTACCACTCGAGTGTGTCAGAGGCAACAACACCAAAACAAGGAAACATGGGAGGAAAGGAGGAATCCAGGAGCAGATTAAAAGGCAACTATACAGACAGTCTCTTCCATCTGTCATACTCAGTTATGTTCAAAGCCGACAGAACAGAGTGGGTGAGCTGCGGGCCTGCACTCAGTACTTCTCGGACGACCGGAAATCTCGACTTATCTCCCTGACTCTGTGAAGGCTCTCAGTTGTCCAGGTGGTTTCCATAGTAGATTCTGCAACACAGAGCCCTACAGGTGCCCCCAACTACAGATGGAAGGGCTAAAGAACAACAACATGTCCGGAAAGCCCTCACAGTATGTGGTTACCCACGATGGTGCCTGGATATAGTGCAAAAGTCTCAAAGAACAAAGAGACCAGACAGACAGGAGACGGAGCCAAGAAGAGTGTCTCTCCCTTATTTAGCAGGAGTAGGGGAAAAACTACAGAGGATCTTCAGACAGTACAAAATCCCAGTTTACTTTAAACCGGTGAACACCTTGAGACAGAAATGAGTTCACCCTAAGGACTGGATCCCTAGCTACAAAAAGAGCAATGTAGTGTATTCTATCAGATGTCAGTAAAACTGCAACAAACACTACATAGGTGAGACTAAGCAGCTGTTACACAAAAGGCTATACCACCACCACAGAGATGGCACCAGTGGACCTCAGTCTGCAGTTCATCTCCACCTGAAAGACAATAACCACATGTTTGAGGACAAGGAAAATCTTAGCCAGAGAAAAGAAATGGTTTGAGAGAGGAGTGAAGGAGGCATTTTATGTGAAACAGTTGAAACCCAGCCTTAACCGGCAGGGGTCTGAGACACACTTTGTCCCCTGTTTACAGTGGGGTACCCAGGTCAAAGCAGTGTCAGTCTTTTGTTCATGGTAATGAGTCATTCACGTCATCAGGAGAGTCGTCAAGGGAGTCGTCAGGAGAGGCATCCATCCCATCATTAGGAGGGACAGCTGCCCTGTCATTAGGAGGGTGCTAACTAGAGGACAATAGGTGCTAATTAGAGCTATTGTTTAGCCTCTCGGTAGGAGGGGTCTGGTTAGGTATAAAACTCCAGCTTTTGTGGCTTCTGTTTGTTCTTCTCTACAAGAGTCAAGACAGATGTCAGACTACCAGAGCAGGAATTTTAGCTGAGGAAGCTTCTGCGATTTGAAGCGAAACGTTCTCGCATCAAGCAACCCAGTCCAGTCGAAGATTCAAGCTTCTCTACTATTATCTCCCTGACAGAGAGTTGGCTTACAGGAGTGGACCCTGATCCTAAGGCAGAAGGATGTGGCGATGTTTTCCTGGACAGAGGGCAGCTGATGATTTTTAGGGCAGTGTTTATGACCCTCTGCACCGCCTTTTTGTCCTCAGCTGTGGAGCCTGCGTACCACACACCCAGACAGTATGTCAGTACCTTCTCCACCAAGGAGTGATAGAAGGCCAGCAGCAGCTTCGTGACCAGTTTGTTCTTTCTGAGGACACGCAGGAAATATTGCCACTGCTGAGCCTTCTTAACCAGAGCCCCGATGTTGGAGGTCCAGGTGTGGTCTGTGGAGATGTGGGTGCCCAGAAATCTGAAGGTGGTGACAGTTCCCACCCATTGTCCATTTATGAGGAGGGTAGGGGTGGTCCTGTCTGCTCTTCCTAAAGTCCATGATGAGTTATTTTGTCTTGTGAACATTCACAGTCAGGTTGTTCTCTGAGCGACAGTTCTTCCACCTTGACCCTGTACGCCAGGGGTGCCCAACCTTTTTGAATCAAGATCTACTTATAAGAAAACTGTGTGTGTGTGTGTGTCTGTGTCTGTATGTACAGTAGTGTTCAGAATAATAGTAGTGCTATGTGACTAAAAAGATTAATCCAGGTTTTGAGTATATTTCTTATTGTTACATGGGAAACAAGGTACCAGTAGATTCATTAGATTCTCACAAATCCAACAAGACCAAACATTCATGATATGCACACTCTTAAGGCTATGAAATTGGGCTATTAGTAAAAAAAAAAAGTAGAAAAGGGGGTGTTCACAATAATAGTAGTGTGGCATTCAGTCACTGAGTTCGTCAGTTTTGTGGAACAAACAGGTGTGAATCAGGTGTCCCCTATTTAAGGATGAAGCCAGCACCTGTTGAACATGCTTTTCTCTTTGAAAGCCTGAGGAAAATGGAATGTTCAAGACATTGTTTAGAAGAACAGCGTAGTTTGATTAAAAAGTTGATTGGAGAGGGGAAAACGTATGCGCAGGTGCAAACAATTATAGGCTGTTCATCTACAATGATCTCCAGTGCTTTAAAATGGACACACAAAAAAAAAACAGATGCGTGGAAGAAAATGGAAAACAACCATCAAAATGGATCGAAGAATAACCAGAATGGCAAAGGCTCACCCATTGGTCAGCTCCAGGATGATCAAAGACAGTCTGGAGTTACCTGTAAGTGCTGTGACAGTTAGAAGACGCCTGTGTGAAGCTAATTTATTTGCAAGAATCCCCCACAAAGTCCCTCTGTTAAATAAAAGACGTGCAGAAGAGGTTACAATTTGCCAAAGAACACATCAACTGGCCTAAAGAGAAATGGAGGAATGATTTGTGGACTGATGAGAGTAAAATTGTTCTTTTTGGGTCCAAGGGCCACAGACAGTTTCTGAGACGACCCCCAAACTCTGAATTCAAGCCACAGTTCACAGTGAAGACAGTGAAGCATGGTGGTGCAAGCATCATGATATGGGCATGTTTCTCCTACTATGGTGTTGGGCCTATATATCGCATACCAGGTATCATGGATCAGTTTGGATTTGTCAAAATACTTGAAGAGGTCATGTTGCCTTATGCTGAAGAGGACATGCCCTTGAAATGGGTGTTTCAACAACACAATGACCCCAAGCACACTAGTAAACCAGCAAAATCTTGGTTCCAAACCAACAAAATTAATGCCTCGCAGATGTGAAGAAATCATGAAAAACTGTGGTTATACAACTAAATACTAGTTTAGTGATTCACAGGATTGCTAAATAAAGCAGTTTGAACATAATAGTTTTGAGTTTGTAAGCGTCAACAGCAGATGCTACTATTATTGTGAACACCCCCTTTTCTACTTTTTTTTTTTACTAATAGCCCAATTTCATAGCCTTAAGAGTGTGCATATCATGAATCCTTGGTCTTGTTGGATTTGTGAGAATCTACTGAATCTACTGGTACCTTGTTTCCCTTGTAACAATAAGAAATATACTCAAAACCTGGATTAATCTTTTTAGTCACATAGCACTACTGTTATTCTGAACACTACTATATATATATATATATATATATATATATATATATATATATACACTCAACAAAAATATAAACGCAACACTTTTGGTTTTGCTCCCATTTTGTATGAGATGAACTCAAAGATCTAAAACTTTTTCCACATACACAATATCACCATTTCCCTCAAATATTGTTCACAAACCAGTCTAAATCTGTGATAGTGAGCACTTCTCCTTTGCTGAGATAATCCATCCCACCTCACAGGTGTGCCATATCAAGATGCTGATTAGACACCATGATTAGTGCACAGGTGTGCCTTAGACTGCTCACAATAAAAGGCCACTCTGAAAGGTGCAGTTTTATCACACAGCACAATGCCACAGATGTCGCAAGATTTGAGGGAGCGTGCAATTGGCATGCTGACAGCAGGAATGTCAACCAGAGCTGTTGCTCGTGTATTGAATGTTCATTTCTCTACCATAAGCCGTCTCCAAAGGCGTTTCAGAGAATTTGGCAGTACATCCAACCAGCCTCACAACCGCAGACCACATGTAACCACACCAGCCCAGGACCTCCACATCCAGCATGTTCACCTCCAAGATCGTCTGAGACCAGCCACTCGGACAGCTGCTGAAACAGTCGGTTTGCATAACCAAAACATTTCTGCACAAACTGTCAGAAACCGTCTCAGGGAAGCTCATCTGCATGCTCGTCGTCCTCATCGGGGTCTCGACCTGACTCCAGTTTGTCATCGTAACCAACTTGAGTGGGCAAATGCTCACATTCGCTGTCGTTTGGCACGTTGGAGAGGTGTTCTCTTCACGGATGAATCCCGGTTCACACTGTTCAGGGCAGATGGCAGACAGCGTGTGTGGCGTCGTGTGGGTGAGCGGTTTTCTAATGTCAATGTTGTGGATCGAGTGGCCCATGGTGGCGGTGGGATTATGGTATGGGTAGGCGTCTGTTATGGACGAAGACCACAGGTGCATTTTATTGATGGCATTTTGAATGCACAGAGATACTGTGATGAGATCCTGAGGCCCATTGTTGTGCCATACATCCAAGAACATCACCTCATGTTGCAGCAGGATAATGCACAGCCCCATGTTGCAAGGATCTGTACACAATTCGTGGAAGCTGAAAATGTCCCAGTTCTTGCATGGCCGGCATACTCACCGGACATGTGACCCATTGAGCATGTTTAGGATGCTCTGGACCGGCGTATACGACAGCGTGTACCAGTTCCTGCCAATATCCAGCAACTTCGCACAGCCATTGAAGAGGAGTGGACCAACATTCCACAGGCCACAATTGACAACCTGATCAACTCTATGCGAAGGAGATGTGTTGCACTGCATGAGGCAAATGGTGGTCACACCAGATACTGACTGGTATCCCCCCCAATAAAACAAAACTGCACCTTTCAGAGTGGCCTTTTATTGTGGGCAGTCTAAGGCACACCTGTGCACTAATCATGGTGTCTAATCAGCATCTTGATATGGCACACCTGTGAGGTGGGATGGATTATCTCAGCAAAGGAGAAGTGCTCACTATCACAGATTTAGTATTGTGTGGGCCGCCAGAAGAGGAGGTACTGCTGGCCCACCACCAGTGGGCGCCCTGCCTGAAGTGCGGGCTTCAGGCACGAGAGGGCGCTGCCGCCACGGACACAGCCGGGGGTGACAGCTGTCACTCATTATCTCTTGACAGCTGTCACCCATCTACTCTACATCATCTCACTCCATAAAGACCAGACGTCATCTCCACCTCGTTGCCGAGATATCGTACTTCTTTGGAGGTAATAGACTCAGCCGTTTGTATTTTGCAATATATCTGTATATTGTGAGTGTTTGCAGGAGTACCAGTCCCTCTTTCTGTAGAGGCTGAGTGAGTGCAGGACGGCACTCTTTTCCCCTGAGGAATCACTGCGGTACTCTGCAGCATATTGAGTGAGAGGTGGAGGTGGCATTCCCACCGTTGTTGTTACTGGGTGTACACACACCCACACTTGACTGTCTTTGTTCTTCGCCAGCAGTACCAGATCCGACAGTCGGGGACGGTGATCACCTGGGAATTCGGGACTTGGCGGCTCCAGTATTCACCAGGTTCGGTGGCGGCGGAAATCGTGTGGTTCCGGCTCTTCTCAGGACAGACGTCTTCTATCCTCGAGCCTGCCCACACGTCACCTTTGTGGATTGACTGTAATCATATTCTGAGATTGTCTGTATGTTCGTTGTGCACCTTCACAACATTAAATTGTTATTTTTTGGCTCATCTATTGACCGTTCATTTGCGCCCCCTGTTGTGGGTCCGTGTCACTACACTTTCACAACATTTAGACTGGTTTGTGAACAATATTTGAGGGAAATGGTGATATTGTGTATGTGGAAAAAGTTTTAGATCTTTGAGTTCATCTCATACAAAATGGGAGCAAAACCAAAAGTGTTGCGTTTATATTTTTGTTGAGTGTATATATACATATATATATATATATATATATATATATATATATATATATATATATATATATATAATATGTGTGTGTGTGTGTGTGTGTGTGTGTGTGTGTGTATCGAGATCTACCAAGCTATATGGAACGCCACAGCGTAGCCGCAACATATTGTGCAGCAATATAATAACACAATTTTCTGGCAGGTTTTAACAATAATAATGCATCATTGAAGTAAATGTGCACAGTGGAAAAGAATAAGCACAAGTAGTCCTCGGACTGGCCTCAAGTTGGAAAAGTTGTTCCCGACCTTAGTGGGACTTCTGTCCCCGAGAGGAGGAAGCTGGTCTCTGATAGTCTGGACAGTAGGAGCTGAGTTCAGCCGTAATCAGGCACTCAGACACTCTCTGTCTGCATTAGAGTCCAGATTTGGACGTTCATGTCAGGTGTTGCTCTGGTTTTGAGCTCAATGTCATTTTTCAGTGTGAGGATCCAGGATGAAGAGTGATGTCATTTTGGACGATATACAGTCCACATCTTTTTCACATTTACATAATTATTGTATGGCCTTGCCTTACAATATAAAGCGCCTTGGGGCAACTGTTTGTTGTGATTTGGCGCTATATAAAAAAATTGATTGATTGATTGATCTATATTTTCCCCAAATGGAAAACTGACAACAGGCTCTTTGGAGGCAAAGTCAGTAAGATGCTCTGCACGTGATCATCATAACGTGCACTCTCAGGCTCCACCCACTCTGTGTCCTGGTGCTTAAGTTCTGTGTCCATGTGTGGAAAGTTCTGCAGGTCTCACTGTTGCAACCTGCTTGATAGCACATGTAATATGCTTTTAAACTTGATTTCAAATCCAACAGCTGTGCATGTTCAGCATGGATTGAACGTTTCATAAATTTACCTCTGCTGAGCCACCGAACATCTGTGTGCAGCAGATGTGTGTCTCCTCCAGCTGTGAACAGAATGAATGTGTCCTCAGACTCCTGGCCCGAACAGAACACTGCTGTCTTGTTCTCCACATTCATCACTCTTCATATTTATTTATCATGAATCATTGTGTTGCTCACCGACTTTTCAATTCCTGGACTTTTCAAGCGAGCAGAGGGGATTTAGCCGGGTTAGCATTAGAAGTTAGCATCGTATTTCTTGTGAATCGTCTGAAATGCCGCTCCAAATTCCCTTTCTTCAGTAAAGCCACATTTACATTGCACATAAGACAGATGGATTTGCCATTTGAAAAAATGAGACAAGAAACTGACATTTAATGAATGTGTACAAAATACAGCCAGAAAGTTGCAGAAGAGGATGTTTTTTTCTAAGGAAACTAAATCATTGTAGAATAGACAGCTCTTCAAATGTTTTACAAGGCTCTTTTGCAGATTGTTTTATCATTTGGTCTTATTTATGCCTTTGGTAACATGTACATTAAGGACCAGAAGAAACTGTAATGAAGAGTTAGAACATCCAGTAAGATCATTCCCTGGGTCCCACAAGTCCCAGGGTAGGGCCCCAAGACCACGGCAGGACCAGGCAGACAGACCACCCCCACCCCAGCGATCCCTGGCTGTGGCTGACCCCACATGCACATGTTATTATTTACTCTCCCTTGATGTGTGCGACCCCCTAAGTGAGCAAGGATAAAGTGTTGCATTAAAAACATGGCAGGAATGGCAGGTGGCAGACTGCCGTGGGAAGCCGTGGCACACTGCTGCACCACAGCCTGCCCTGCAAACCCACCGCCGCCTAGTGGCCCCGACTCTAAATTGGTGAATGTGCTTACTAAATGTGTAGAGATAAAGTGTGTGCATTAAAATGGCAGGGCATGAGTAGCGGATGGTGGCTGCTGTGCCACAGACTGCAAACCCATCACCAACACTTGACCGCATCAGGTGTCTGTAGTTCAGTGGTTCTCAGTTTATAAATGACAGAACAAACTCTCAATGATTCATCCTCATCATCAGAATTTCTTAAGAAGCAAGAGGTCAAGTGGCAGACTCCTGCAAAGGAAAGTTAGGACCACAAGTTACACCAAGTCTTTGGTACCGACAGCAGTTGATTGTACAACAATAGACTTAAAAACTCTTTGGCATTTTAAATTATGAGCACAGTGTATATTTTAGCACTCAGCCATTTTATTTATCCAGACATGCTTGTCATGTTTTTATTGCTTTGTCTGTCTTGTCTTTGCTTTTCTTTTAATGGCTTGCATATATGTTTTTACTGTTATGCACCAGTAGTGTGTAATGATGACCACATGAATTTCCATACTTGTGGATAATAAAGTTTACCTTGATCCTTGAAGTTACATCCAATTTGCCAAATCTGCATTATTACGTGGTCACTTCTGGGTGTTCAGTCATGTTCAAACATCTTTAAAAACAGCTCGATTTTACTGTATAGACCTTTATGCAGTCATCACGACAGTAAATCTGGACTTCACACTTTTATGTAAACTTTGCAGTTAGTCTGCAGCTCGTACGCATGCCAAACTGTGAGGGGCGGTGCGTACGGATCCACTGAGCTGTTACACCATTAGACAGGACTGTATGATGGAGGCCAGTGTTCAGTTACAAAGTAAACAACCCTGTAATAATGTCAAAGAGATGAAATTCTAATTGTTACTGGTGAAATGTGGCTAATTATTGTGTTCTTTGTGTAAAAGTTTACTACACAGATGTGCCCAAGATCATATATGCATCCAGGACACACTCTCAGCTCACACAGGTCATCAGCGAGTTAAAGAACACCGCTTACAGGTGAGATGATGTCATATTGAAATTAAAGACATGTCAGTGAAGTTCTAATTGTGTGTGTGTCTTTCTGCTGGTTCAGACCGAAGGTGTGTGTGTTGGGTTCCCGAGAGCAGTTATGTATCAATCCCGAAGTGATGCGCCAGGAAAGTAATCACGTAAAGGTAGGGTGGCTGTAACAGTGTTGTGTTCATTGATTATTTTAAATCTACAGGTTTTGTTTAAATCACCACATTAATGCAGTGTCTATAAACTGGTCTTAATTTTGTCACCTGTTATTTAATTTAGTCTCGTCTTGTGCAGGGTTCTCCCCAGATATTTGTAGTATAGCTGTGCTGTTGGCAATTATAACCCGAGGCGGCGCGTTGCGAGTCATTTTGGCTGGTTTTAACAACTCACGATTCAATTCGATTCCGATTCTTGGGGTGACGATTTGATTCAGAATCGATTTTCGATTCAAAGAGCTCTAAGAAATAGTTATTGTTGTGAAAGTGTAGTGACACGGACCCACAACAGGGGGCGCAAATGAACGGTCAATAGATGAGCCAAAAATTAACAATTTAATGTTGTGAAGGAGCACAACGAACATACAGACAATCACAGAATATGATTACAGTCAATCCACAAAGGTGACGTGTGGGCAGGCTCGAGGATAGAAGACGTCTGTCCTGAGAAGAGCCGGAACCACACGATTTCCGCTGCCACCGAACCTGGTGAATACTGGAGCCGCCAAGTCCCGAATTCCCAGGTGATCACCGTCCCCGACTGTCGGATCTGGTACTGCTGGCGAGAACAAAGACAGTCAAGTGTGGGTGTGTGCACACCCAGTAACAACAACGGTGGGAATGCCACCTCCACCTCTCACTCAGAAAACAGGTACGTGCAGCAGTTGAGAGTACTTATCACAGAATAGCGTGGGGAGCGAAGACGTCAGCTCTCCACGTCTCTCACACTCAGCCTCCGGCTATGAGCACTCACGGAACTGACTGCAAACACTGTGTAACAAACACTTGTCAGAAAAGACAAAAGCAACGGCTGAGAGTTTTACCTCCAATGAAGTACGATATCTCGGCAACGAGGTGGAGATGACGTGTGGTCTTTATGGAGTGAGAGGACGTTGAGTAGATGGGTGACAGCTGTCAAGAGGTAATGAGTGACAGCTGTCACCCCCGGCTGTGTCCGTGGCGGCAGCGCCCTCTGCTGGTGGTGGGCCAGCAGTAGCTCCTCTTCTGGCGGCCCACACACAACAGGACCCCCCCCTCAACGGGTGCCTCCTGGCGCCCGACCAGGCTTGTTCGGGTGACGGTGGTAGAAGTCGGCCAGGAGGGCCGGATCCAGGATGAAGCTCCTCTTCACCCAGGAGCGTTCTTCGGGTCCATACCCCTCCCAGTCCACCAAGTACTGGAACCCCCGGCCCATCCGACGGACGTCCAGGAGCCGGCGCACCGTCCAAGCCGGCTCCCCGTCGATGATCCGAGCAGGAGGCGGCGCCGGTCCGGGAGCACAGAGGGGTGAGGTGTGGTGAGGTTTGATTCGTGACACGTGAAAAACCGGATGGATCCGCAGTGAAGCCGGGAGTTGGAGCTTCACTGCGGCAGGACTGAGGACTTTGAGGATCTTGAAGGGGCCAATGTACCTGTCCTGAAGTTTCGGGGAGTCCACCTGGAGGGGGATGTCCTTCGTGGAAAGCCACACCTCCTGCCCGGGCTGGTAAGCAGGGGCCGGGGATCGCTGGCGGTCTGCATGGGTCTTCGCCCTTGTCCGGGCCTTCAACAAGGCAGAACGGGCGGAGCGCCACACCTGACGGCACTTCCGCAGGTGGGCCTGGACCGAGGGCACACCGACCTCTCCCTCCACCACGGGAAACAACGGGGGCTGATACCCCAAACACACCTCAAATGGGGAGAGGCCGGTGGCAGAGGACACCTGGCTGTTATGCGCATACTCGATCCAGGCCAGATGTTTACTCCAGGCCGTCGGGTGTGCGGACGTCACACAGCGTAGAGCTTGCTCCAATTCTTGATTGGCCCGTTCTGCCTGTCCATTGGTCTGCGGATGATACCCGGACGAGAGGCTCACAGTAGCCCCCAGTTCCCGGCAGAAGCTCCTCCAGACGTGTGAGGAGAACTGGGGACCACGATCTGAGACGATGTCGGTGGGTATCCCATGCAGACGGATGACGTGGTGGACCAGGAGGTCTGCTGTCTCCTGGGCTGTTGGGAGCTTCGGGAGGGCCACGAAGTGGGCCGCCTTGGAGAATCGGTCCACTATCATGAAGATGGTGGTGTTGCCCTGGGACGGCGGGAGGCCCGTGACGAAATCCAGGCCGATGTGGAACCAGGGGCGATGAGGCACAGGTAACGGCTGGAGAAGACCTTGGGACCTTTTATGGTCTGCCTTGCCCCTGGCACAGGTGGTGCAGGCCTGGATGTACTCCCGGACGTCGGCCTCCATAGACGCCCACCAGAAGCGCTGCCGGACAACTGCCACGGTCCTTCGCACCCCTGGATGACAGGAGAGCTTGGAACCGTGACAGAAGTCCAAGACTGCAGCTATGGCCTCTGGTGGGACGTAAAACTGGTTCTTCGGACCTATTCCTGGGTCCGGGCTCCGTGCCAGGGCCTCCCGGACGATCCTCTCCACGTCCCAGGTGAGGGTGGCCACGATAGTGGACTCAGGCAGGATGGGCTCCGGAGAATCCGACAGTGCAGTTTTGACCTCCTCTTCGTGTACCCGGGACAAGGCATCCGACCTCTGGTTCTTGGTCCCGGGGCGATAGGTGATCCGGAAGTCAAAACGCCCAAAGAACAGTGACCAGCGGGCTTGCCTGGGGTTCAGCCGCTTGGCGGTCCTGATATACTCCAGGTTCCGATGGTCAGTGAAAACCGTGAACGGCACAGGCGCTCCCTCCAACAGGTGTCTCCACTCCTCAAGAGCCTCTTTCACCGCAAGGAGTTCTCGATTGCCGACGTCATAGTTCCGTTCAGCCGGGGTCAACCTGCGTGAAAAGTAGGCACATGGGTGAAGAACCTTATCAGTCTCTCTGCTCTGGGATAGCACGGCTCCTATCCCTGAGTCAGAGGCGTCCACTTCAACCACGAACTGGCGGCTAGGGTCGGGCTGCACCAAAACTGGCGCAGTAGAGAACCGTCGTTTCAACTCCTTGAACGCGGCTTCGCACCGATCCGACCAGGTGAAGGGGACTTTTGGAGAGGTCAGGGCTGTCAGGGGGCTACCTACCTGACTGTAGCCCTTAATGAACCTCCTATAGAAATTAGCGAAGCCGAGGAACTGTTGCAGCTTCCTACGGCTTGTTGGTTGGGGCCAATCTCTCACCGCCGCAACCTTGGCCGGATCAGGGGCGACGGAGTTAGAGGAGATGATAAACCCCAGGAAGGACAAAGACGTGCGGTGAAACTCGCACTTCTCGCCCTTCACAAACAGTCGGTTCTCTAACAACCGCTGCAGGACCTGACGTACATGCTGGACATGGGTCTCAGAATCCGGAGAAAAGATGAGAATATCGTCCAGATATACGAAGACGAATCGGTGCAGGAAGTCCCGCAAGACGTCGTTAACCAAGGCTTGGAACGTCGCGGGGGCGTTGGTGAGGCCGAACGGCATGACCAGGTACTCAAAGTGACCTAACGGGGTGTTAAATGCCGTCTTCCATTCGTCTCCCTTCCGGATCCGAACCAGGTGATACGCATTTCTAAGATCCAGCTTAGTAAAGATTTTGGCTCCATGCAGGGGGGTGAACACGGAATCCAACAATGGCAACGGGTATCGGTTGCGAACCGTAATCTCATTCAGCCCCCTGTAATCAATGCATGGACGGAGTCCGCCATCTTTCTTGCCCACAAAAAAGAAACCTGCCCCCATCGGGGAGGTGGAGTTCCGGATCAGCCCGGCAGCTAATGAGTCCCGGATGTAGGTCTCCATTGATTCGCGCTCAGGTCGTGAGAGGTTGTACAGCCTGCTGGACGGGAACTCAGCGCCTGGAACCAAATCAATGGCACAATCGTACGGACGGTGCGGGGGAAGGGTGAGTGCCAGATCCTTGCTGAAGACGTCAGCAAGATCGTGGTACTCAACCGGCACTGCCGTCAGATTGGGAGGGACTTTGACCTCCTCCTTAGCCTGTAAACCGGGAGGAACCGAGGATCCTAAACACACCCGATGGCAGGTTTCACTCCACTGAACCACCACCCCAGACGGCCAATCAATCCGGGGATTGTGCTTCAACATCCATGGGAATCCCAAAATCACGTGGGAGGTAGAAGGAGTTACAAAAAACTCAATCTCCTCCCGATGGTTTCCAGACACCACCAGAGTTACTGGTTGTGTCTTGTGTGTGATTAAAGGGAGGAGGGTGCCATCTAGTGCCCGCACCTGCAATGGCGAAGGAAGCACCACCAGAGGGAGCCCTACCTCCCTTGCCCATCTGCTGTCTAGCAGATTCCCTTCTGACCCCGTGTCCACCAGTGCTGGGGCTTGAAGGGTTAAATCCCCGCTCAGGATTGTAACTGGGAGTCGTGTGGCAATCTGTGTGTGTCTCACGTGAATGTTTTGACCCCCCCTTAGCCCAGTCTCTGAGGGCGGTTGTTGTTGTGGCCGTTTGGGGCAGTTTTTCTGTGTGTGCTCTTTTGAGCTGCAGAGAAAACACTCCCCGCGGATCAGCCTCCTCATTTTGGCCCTGTGCGTTTCCCTAACAACGTCAGCAGGGGGAGCTGTTGCCCCACAGAGCGCTGCGGCTGTGGAGCATGCGGAGGGCTGCCCCTTTTCGAACCCGGAAGTGAGAGGGACGGCGCGTATCCAGCCACGTCCTTCGCCTCGCTCCCGACGGCGTTCCTCCAACCGATTGTCTAACTGTATAACGAGATCGATAAGCCCATCTAAATCCCGCGGTTCCTCCTTAGCTACCAGATGCTCCTTCAGGACCAACGACAGTCCGTTTATGAAGGCGGCGCGGAGCGCAACGTCATTCCAGCCGGACCTCGCAGCCACGATGCGGAAGTCAACTGCATATTCGACTGCACACCGGCGCCCCTGTCGCATTGACAGCAGCATTGTTGAAGCGGTCTCTTCTCTGTTAGGGTGATCAAACACTGTTCTGAACTCCCCCACAAACCCAGTGTATGCTGATAACAACCGTGAGTTCTGTTCCTAGAGCGCCGTAGCCCAGGCGCGTGCCTTACCCCGAAGCAGAGCAATCACATAAGCTATTTTACTAGCATCTGACGCGTACATGACGGGACGTTGTGCGAAGACGAGCGAACACTGCATGAGAAAGTCCACGCACGTCTCCACACAACCTCCGTACGGCTCAGGAGGGCTTATGTATGCTTCAGGGGATGGTGGGAGGGGTTGTTGAACCACCACTGGAACGTTCATATCCTGCACAGGGTTGGCAGGAGGACGAGCTGCAGCAGCGCCCTGAGCGCTCGCCGCCACCTGCGCGGAGAGAGCCTCCACCCTGCGGTTCAGGAGGATGTTTTGCTCGGTCATTTGATCCAACCGAGCCGTAAAGGCGGTGAGAATGTGCTGCAGCTCACCAATCACGCCTCCTGCAGACGCCTGCGCTCCCTGCTCTCCCATTGGTCGTTCAACAGCCGGGTGACGCCCCTCGGAGTCCATGACGCTGGCCGAGATATCCTGTTGTGAAAGTGTAGTGACACGGACCCACAACAGGGGGCGCAAATGAACGGTCAATAGATGAGCCAAAAATTAACAATTTAATGTTGTGAAGGAGCACAACGAACATACAGACAATCACAGAATATGATTACAGTCAATCCACAAAGGTGTGGGCAGGCTCGAAGATAGAAGACGTCTGTCCTGAGAAGAGCCGGAACCACACAATTTTCGCCGCCACCGAACCTGGTGAATACTGGAGCCGCCAAGTCCCGAATTCCCAGGTGATCACCGTCCCTGACTGTCGGATCTGGTACTGCTGGCGAGAACAAAGACAGTCAAGTGTGGGTGTGTGCACACCCAGTAACAACAACGGTGGGAATGCCACCTCCACCTCTCACTCAGAAAACAGGTACGTGCAACAGCTGAGAGTACTTATCACAGAATAGCGTGGGGAGCGAAGACGTCAGCTCTCCACGTCTCTCACACTCAGCCTCCGGCTGTGAGCACTCACGGAACTGACTGCAAACACTGTGTAACAAACACTTGTCAGAAAAGACAAAAGCAACGGCTGAGAGTTTTACCTCCAATGAAGTACGATATCTCGGCAACGAGGTGGAGATGACGTCTGGTCTTTATGGAGTGAGAGGACGTTGAGTAGATGGGTGACAGCTGTCAAGAGGTACTGAGTGACAGCTGTCACCCCCGGCTGTGTCCGTGGCGGCAGCGCCCTCTCGTGCCTGAAGCCCGCACTTCAGGCAGGGCGCCCACTGGTGGTGGGCCAGCAGTACCTCCTCTTCTGGCGGCCCACACACAACAGTTATATTACTTAAAAATGTTTATGTTTAAGAAAATGCAGCTTTACAAGGTTAATCAAGTGATTCTAAAGATGTAAATTTACTTATCTGCTTTGCTCGTTCAGAGTTGGCTGGCAGTTTAGCAAAGTGCTGGTCAGTCGTCGGCAGATAACGCTGCTCTGCTTCTTTTAGCTCCGGGTGATGATGTAGCATGTGGGCTTGCGGATTTGAAGTGTTTCCGAAGTACTTGACTTTCATTTTGCAGATTTTGCACACTGCATAAGTCATGTCAGGCTCCTTCTTACGCATCAAATAATAAAATCCGAAATGCGCCCAAACATTTGCCTTCAGCAAAGACGGTGCTGGCTGAATTAGCTCTTCGTCCACCATGCTAAGCTGCAGCTCACGAATGTTTGAAGCACGCCGGACCCTCCCCTCATGGGGACGCTGTAGTACGGAGGCCGTTCCCTGACAAACAGTACACGCGGCGAATAAGCAAGAAAATGTTTAAAAAAATGCTTTTTAAAAATCGATTCTTGGACATTTTGTATTTTGTATTTGTATATTTTGTATTCAGTATCTTATTAAATAAGAATCACAATTCGGACGTGAATCGATTTTTTTTTTTTTCGGCATCGCTATTTTAGATGCATTGAAAGAATAATTGACAAAAAATTACACTTATGTAATACTATCAAAGTTCTTTTTTTCATGTTTCTGTCTAAGTTAATGAAATAAATGACATTGAAAAGTTTAAAAACGCATTAATATTTGATGGACATATCATTTGCTCTCTTCTTTAAAAATGACACACTGTACCTTTAATCCAGTCAGACAGGCAGAGTTTTTCTGTCATGTTGACAGTTTAGGTTTTTTTTTTCCTTCAACATTTTTGAGTGGAATTGCATACTTTTTAAAACAATATAACCCCGAATTGTCTTATTTGAACAAGAGCTAAATCTGGACTGATTTGATTGTTAAATCAGAATCAAATTTATTGCCAAGTAAGTTCTCACATACAAGTAATTTGATCTGGTGTCTCTGGTGCATAAACAACAGTAATAAAAAGAAAATGAAAAAATAATTCTTTAAGAAGTAACTGGAACTAAAGAACATCTGCTCTTTTAATGATGAAACCCTGGAGGAAAAACTTTCTGAATCAGTTTTTCACACTTTATTGTTTCACCGAGGCTGTGTGGTAAAATTGCTTTGCTGCTTTTTTTACAGCATGTAGCTTCTGCTCTTCACACTTTTTCCTCCTCTCTCTCTCTCTCTCTCTCTCTCTCTCTCTCTCTCTCTCTCTCTCTCTCAATCTCTCTCTCTCTCTCTCTCTCTCTCTCTCTCTCTTGGCTCTCCGGCTCTCTGTCGGTGGTGGATGGGCAAGCGGTCAGTTCAGCACAGACAGCCTGGCTGGATTTTAGAAAACTACCTAGTATACCTAGTATAACGGCACTGTGATAACACTATAATGGCGTAACGCCGTTGTTCCATTGTCTGGGCAGAACCCTGCTTGTGTCAAATGTCCTCATTAGTTTTAGTCATATTTAGTCATTCCCAATAGTCATATTTTAGTAGACTAAAAGTCTGGGCCCATATCCACGAAGCATCCTAAGGCTAAAATTAGCTCTTTGTGACGACATTCTAAGAAAACTCTTAGAATTCCTGGAATTCCAGAACAGAAAATAAAAAAAAATACATGCCACCCATGGGATACCACTGCACTACCATCACTGTCCTATAACAGCAGTGTAAAATGCCTAAAATCAGCAAGGAGATAAGCGTATTGTTTTAAAAAAGAGAGAGAAATTAGATGATGTAGACAAGGAAGAAGTCTTTAATTTTTGGTGGAAAAAGCAAGGTAATAACTAGAGATAAGCGAGTACACCACTATCTGTATCTGTTCAACCATCTAAATGATCTGTATCTGTACATGGAGTGGGCGGTGCCTACGCCAGAAGTGGGCGTGGTTTAACCAGAAGTGGGTGGGGCTTAGATCTGTACATTATCTTAAGTCTGAAAAGGATCTGGATTGATCAGAAGTTGCTATAATTATTGTTTATTTGAAAACTACAGAACAGCCTCAAAATTGAGATTCAAATCAATGATTTTGTTCACAAAAGTAAGAGAACTATTTACAGAACAAGCTTTTTTATGAACTCAGAACATGAATATTCTTAAGTGTATGAATGAATATTTACAGAACAGCCTCAGAACTGACATTCAATGTTTTTGATCACAATATTAAAGGAACTATTTATAGAACAAGTTTTTTATAAACTCAGAATATGAATATTAAGTGTATGAATGAATCACAGAACAGACTCAGTACTGACATTCAAACTAGTAGGAAATTATGAACTACTAAGTTTGCATGAACAAGAGTTGTCATACTCAACACAACTTTCTTTATTATTATTTTTTTTTATGATCAAACTGTTTTGTTTTTTTTTCTCAATTATTTCTTTATTTTTACTACCTAACATTCTTGGAGTTTTGATTAAGGGGTCTGTGTGCATGTGTGTGTGAGTGAGAGGGAGAGAGAGAGAGGTTGTTCTCAGACTGTTTATTTTTTAATGATCTGTGTGAACTTGGTGATTCATGCAAACATCCAGTGATGGCAAACAGGGAAATAATATGTCAGCCTTGTTCACTGTATTCTTCTCAAAAGCACCGCGTTCAGTACGAGCAAAGTTTTCCAGCTGACTTTATATCACCAGCCAGCAAATAAACAGTTAAAAAAAAATCCAGACCGGAGTGGAGGCAGCGACCGACACAACATGAGCTGTTTTCAGCTCTGTCTTGTCAAATGCACCGCGTACGTTATGAAACAAGTTCACCAAGTAAGTTTAAATACCATACAAACCAAAACAGAGGCAAATTGAAGAGAAATTAAGGAGCACAGCAACGTGAGCTGGAATTAAGCCAAGCACAGAGAGATCAGTGTGTGTGTGTGTGTGTGTGTGTGTGTGTGTGTGTGTGTGTGTGTGTGTGTGTGACTGACCAATCACAGAGCATGAAGACAGTCAGTTAACCAATCAGGACTTTCCTTCAGCACGAGCACAGATATTGATGAGTTTTATTTGGATCATGCTCGTGCTCGTCAAAAATGCTTCATCCGTACCAGATACTCATCTGAAACGAGTATCTGGCTCAACCCTAGTAATAACAAAGCAGTGCTCACTGGCAATGCATTGAATGTCATCCGTGGAAGCTGGACGGATTCACGGTGTTGCCAACTCCTCAGTAAGAAAAGTAGCTATTGGCTGTCCTAAAAGTCACCAGAAGTCGTTAAATGATGTCATCTGCTATTTTGCATATTATGTGCATATTATGATGTCATAACAGATGTAGGGAGAAAAAATGTGGGAAAGATCATTGAATATATTATTAATCTTTTAATATTGTTTGGTAAATTCTATATTCGTAAATGCAGAACTGAAAAGGAATTTGCCCGGCTGTCTGGCTAAATTTGAAGTGTATAAACAGTATTAAGCTATAGGCTCCCCCAAATGTCATAAAACTGTCATGCTCTATAAGGAATTTTTTAAGAGAATTATTGTCAAAGAAACCCTTTACTTTTCTTATTGTACAATTTATTTATTTATTTATCTCTTTCTATTGTGGTCTTGTCCTTTGTTTGCTTACTGTTAATGTATTTATTGAAATACAGTTTTGAAAAAAAACATTGTGGGAGAGACAAATAAGTGATTCTTGGGTTGCTTATTTAATTTGCCCACTAAAACTGGCTGTCACTCCTCAAAATAAAATAACTTCTCAAGGACAGGCTGACCGAGTCTGAGTGAGGTTTGCCATTCAGTGTGGGAACAGCCGCGGAGTCGTGTCGCATCCATGTTTGAATGCGGAGGATTGTAGATATCTCTCCGCTCACTGCTTTGGGCTCTTTGGCTTTGCAGCAGTGGATGTGGGGGGACCCGCTGCCTCTCGGTGAGAACAGAGACTTGAGTCGCCAAACACCAGAAAAGTCTCTAGTGACACCCAGAAAAGGAGCTAGATTTGTTGCTAATCGCTTTTGAGAAAATAAGTCGTCAAGAGGGTTTGAAAAGTTCCCAGATTTAGCAAGACACTTGCCAAGTTGGCAACACTGCGGATTCATACTCACTAGGCGAAAATGCCATCTGGCGGAAATTGGCGGTATATCACAGATTGGCGGTTGTAATTAACTACAAAATGTGGGGAGTTAAGGGGATTTGTGAAAGAGACGTGTGTTCGTAACTACAGAGGATATGAGAAGATCGAGAGCACTGAGATGATGTGTGAGGTGAGCAGATCCAGAGAACATTGAAGACAAAAAATGGGAACGCGCCTTGCCCCGGAAGCATGTCTGATGTATGCATGGGGCTTGTCCTTCAGATGATCCTTGGTGTTAATTGGTTACTACACTGAATATAGGGGTGCCCTTCAAACACTAAATGTAGCATCTCGGTGCGCAATGGAAGTTTCTCAGGGGAACGATATTTCAAGGTCTGGCATGGAGCGTCATGCATGGTGGTCCGCTACATATCGACGACCAGCAAGTCTGACATTAGTTGAATCTATTGTTAATGTTTTATCTCTCACAATAAAATCATAGGTTTGCTTCTGTTTTCTAGGTCCATATGTGCAGAGCAAAGGTTTCCACCAGGTCGTGCATCTACTACAATAATGTTGAAGGTAATGGGTTAGCATTTTCACAATGACATAGAGGCACAAAATATTATCAGAGTTTTTAAAAATGCAAAAAGTGTATTCAGTTTTTGTCTGACCATCAAACAGGCAGACTGTCAAAAACACTCACATCGTAACAAAAATATTTGGCTTTTACTTATTCTAAATGTTCAGTGCTTCACAAGAGAAACAGTTGGTGCAGATGGGAGTACTGTTGTTTCCCAGCAGCAGGTATATCCCAAACCTTTTTTGTCCATCCCTGCCCAGTTTCTTTAATATAGAGTGCTAGTCAGTACCAAGTCTCATACCAGATCAATACAGGTTTGAAAAGGTTCAGATGCTGGGTCAAGTTGTATCCTTTACCTCACAGAACTACTTTGTTTTAAACTTAATTGAAACTTGCTTACTCCATGCTGTCCTCTGGTGGTTCGGTGTGAGTCGGGGTGTTTTTGTTCAAGTCCTCGCACTTTGTTCATTCCTTGTCATATACATCTGCATGTGTGCAAACTCCTAGAAACCAGTCTGGATTTGGAGTCTAGTCAGATTAAATATGGGACATCAAGCAGATGACAATCTTGATTCTTTCTGACTCTTTAAGGAAGGAACACATCTGTGGTAAAAGTTCAGCAACTGTACACTTGTAGTTCTGCAGGAGTTTCATGTGTCTGCCTGCAAGAATGTCTTTGATCTCTTTCAGAGATGTAAGTGATTACAAAACCCATAGTTTTGATCAGATTATAATTTGTAGCTATGGATAAGATAATTTTCTCCTCTCTGGGACACCTGTCAGTTACTGTTTGAAGGTATGAGTAGAATGCCTCTATTGTGGTCTGTGTCAGAAAACAGCCATAGTCGCTTAGGAAATGCCTAAGCTGATGCTTATGCTCATTAGAAAGCACAGGATTTGAATCCATCAGAAGGAGCCACTCCTTCAGGACACCAGTTGTTAGAGTGATCAAGTGATTTTTAGCAAAAATAAAATGACAACCACGCTCCTGCTACCAAATACCAAAATAACTCTAAAATAATGGCACTCAGCTGGGGACTTGTGAGTATTCCCACACCCGCCCAGCACCTCTCACCCTGGACAACTCCAGAAAAAGACCAGTCCAGCACCTGTCCAGGAGAATGGTTTCAGAGCCCATGCTGTGCGTGGAGGTGAGCCCAACCATTTCTAGTTGGTATTGCTCAACCTCCCACACAAGCACAAGCTCCTTCCCACCAGAGAGGGGATGGAGCCATAATCCCGGAGTTAAGAAGGGGCCACATTACCAGAGTGTCAGTCTGTGTAGACATTTGCCCCTGCCCACTGCCAAAAGAACAGTGCACCAGACCCTCTACAGATTCCCTGCAGGTGGTGAGCCCACATGGAGAAGACACTGGGTTGTTTCTTCGGGTCCCACAGTGGTACACCCGGCCACCAAGCACTCGCCTGTGAGCACCACACACACACACACAGGGCTGGCACCAGGAGGAGGCCCTGGCATCCCTGTTCTCGTTGAGGTGACTCTATCCCTGATGTTGTAAATATTTTTTTCTAACTTCTTTCTGTACCACAGTTTGGTGTGAAGTTGTTGTTTTGTTAAATTTTAATTCACTTCTTTTTTTTAATTAGAGAAAAGCAGTGACGGAGATTTGATGAATTCTATCCTCGATGTGGAAGACCTCGTCAAATATGGAAACACACACAGGTGAGACTCGTGCTATTTTTTGTGCTAATCTCTTTTACATTCGTGGCACAGCAGATAAGTGAAACATGAGTGAACAAACAAAATGAACAACTCTGGGTCTTGACATCAACCAGCAACAGGCTACTGTGCCTTCAGAAAATTGAAATGCTATTAAATAGTGCTAAAACTGCCCATAAAGCACCAAATGCTGATTGCACCTATATGTTGTGTTTACACCAGTGTCAGTTGTGTCACCTACTAGTGTCCATGGTTAGTGTCCATTGATGGCAGTCTGGGTTAATCCTAACTCTTGCATGGGAGACCACCTACCACAGCAGCCGCACTTCATGAACTTTTGACAGCTTTGTGCAACTGGTAGAAGTGGTGTTCGGATGATCCATCACTGGTCATCTTGTCTGTTCCATCCCTGTTGAGCAGGAATTTGGGTCGCAATCTGACACAATGTTTAGAGATGTGATGGTCAAGTAGTTAAAGTGGTGGGCATGGGACCAGAGGATCTTCTGTTCAAATCCCCAACAGATTGGAAAATGGTGCAGCAAGAACTCAGGAAGAAGATCTCAGAGGGGAGGGACATCTACAGGAGGAGGCTGGAGCACAAGCCTAGCAGAACAACTTGAGGGAGGTGTAGAAGGGGATGAATCATCAGTGGTCGTGGTAAGAAGGCAGACCAGATGATGGAAGGAGACCTTCATGAGACCGAGTTAAACCTGTTCTTCAACTTGTGTCCAGAAAAGGCTGTGGTTCCTGATGGCCTCAGCCCCAGAGTGCTGAAGGGATGTGCTTTCCAGCTGTGTGGGTTTTTTCTAGCACATCTTCAATTTGTGCCTGAGCCAGATGGTTGTTCCTGAGCAGTGGAAAACCTCATGTCTGGTTCCTGTGGCCAAGAAGTAGAACCCCAACACACTTAGTGACTACAGACCTGTGACCCGAACATCACATGTTATGAAGTCACTTGAGAGGCTCCTCCTGCACAGTCGTGGAACCATCGTGGAAGGTGAGGTGGAGGCCATGACGGTGGAGGCTCCACTGGTGGCCTGGATTACCAACTACATCACAGGCCGCCCACAGTATGTGAGGCTTTGAGACATACATCTCACACCATCAGGAGCGGCACGAGGGCTCCACAGGGGATGCTCCTGTCTCCCTTTCTGTTCACACTCTACACCTCAGAGTTCAGATTCTGGTCACAGTCCTGCCACCTGCAGAAGTTTTCAGATGACTCCATTGTGAGCTGCATCGACAGTGACCAGGAGGCTGAGCACAGGTCTGTGGAGTGGCGTGGGCTCAACCACCTGCAGCTCAACGTATCTAAGACTAAGGAGCTGGTGGTGGACTTCAGAAGACGAAAGACCCGTTCGAACCCAATTACAATTAATTGAACTGAGGTGGACATTGTGGACTACTAGAAGTACCTGGGTGCCCACACAGACAACAAACTGGACTGGACTGTGAAAACAGATGCTGTGTATGAGAAAGGTCAGAGCCGACTGTACTTCCTCAGGAGGCTCAGATGTTTCAATGTCTGCAGAAATATGTTGCAGATGTTTTATCACTCAGTGGTCTCCAGCGTCATCTTCTACGCCGTAGTATGTTGACACAGCAGGTTGAAGGCAGATGACACGAACAGACTCATCAGGAGAGCTGGCACTGTCCTGGGGTGAAGCTGGAGTCTGAGATGGATGTTTCAGAGAGGAGGATGTTGAGAAAACTGCTCACCATCCGTGACAACACCTCCCACCCCCTACATACCACACTGATGTCCTGTCAGAGCACCTTCAGCAAAAGACTGAGACCACCGAGGTGCAGCACAGGATGTCCTTCCTACCAGTGACATCAGACTGTATAACTCCTCCCCCTTCTGAAGAATGAATACATGACGATCAGACTTTTTCAGTTACTCAAAGCTATGTGCAGTACTGTCAACATCTCGTGCAAGTGTCTTCAGTCATTTTGCATAAACATGTACTCACTGTTCTCTCTGTAAAAAAAAAAAAGAAAGAAAAAACAATGTTTGCTGTTTCGACACACTGACAAAACAATTTCATAAAGTTCTTCTTATACTTATCTGTGTTTGTGTGGGGGGTGAAAGTGCTTTTATAAATGTAGTCCATTTACCACTGTTGTCTGTCCCCATATGCTGCCTGTCTGGTCAGTGGCTTTGATCATTGTAATGTTAATATTCTGTGCTACATCATGTTGGGCGTTCAGCAGGATCCTGATGTACAGTCGTGTTCAGAATAATAGTAGTGCTATGTGACTAAAAAGATTAATCCAGGTTTTGAGTATATTTCTTATTGTTACATGGGAAACAAGGTACCAGTAGATTCAGTAGATTCTCACAAATCCAACAAGACCAAGCATTCATGATATGCACACTCTTAAGGCTATGAAACTGGGCTATTAGTAAAAAAAAAAAAGTAGAAAAGGGAGTGTTCACAATAGTAGTAGTGTGGTATACAGTCAGTGAGTTCGTTAATTTTGTGGAACAAACAGGTGTGAATCAGGTGTCCCCTATTTAAGGATGAAGCCAGCACCTGTTGAACATGCTTTTCTCTTTGAAAGCCTGAGGAAAATGGGACGTTCAAGACATTGTTCAGAAGAACAGCGTAGTTTGATTAAAAAGTTGATTGGAGAGGGGAAAACCGTATACGCAGGTGCAAAAAAGTATAGGCTGTTCATCTACAATGATCTCCAATGCTTTAAAATGGACAAAAAAAACAACAGAGACGCGTGGAAGAAAACGGAAAACAACCATCAAAATGGATAGAAGAATAACCAGAATGGCAAAGGCTCACCCATTGATCAGCTCCAGGATGATCAAAGACAGTCTGGAGTTACCTGTAAGTGCTGTGACAGTTAGAAGACGCCTGTGTGAAGCTAATTTATTTGCAAGAATCCCCCGCAAAGTCCCTCTGTTAAATAAAAGACGTGCAGAAGCGGTTACAATTTGCCAAAGAACACATCAACTGGCCTAAAGAGAAATGGAGGAATATTTTGTGGACTGATGAGAGTAAAATTGTTCTTTTTGGGTCCAAGGGCCGCAGACAGTTTGTGAGACGACCCCCAAACTCTGAATTCAAGCCACAGTTCACAGTGAAGACAGTGAAGCATGGTGGTGCAAGCATCATGATATGGGCATGTTTCTCCTACTATGGTGTTGGGCCTATATATCACATACCAGGTATCATGGATCAGTTTGGATATGTCAGAATACTTGAAGAGATCATGTTGCCTTATGCTGAAGAGGACATGCCCTTGAAATGGGTGTTTCTACAAGACAATGACCCCAAGCACACTAGTAATTGACCAAAATCTTGGTTCCAAACCAACAAAATTAATGCCTCGCAGATGTGAAGAAATCATGAAAAACTGTGGTTATACAACTAAATACTAGTTTAGTGATTCACAGGATTGCTAAATAAAGCAGTTTGAACATAACAGTTTTGAGTTTGTAGCGTCAACAGCAGATGCTACTATTATTGTGAACACCCCCTTTTCTACTTTTTTTTTTACTAATAGCCCGATTTCATAGCCTTAAGAGTGTGCATATCATGAATGCTTGGTCTTGTTGGATTTGTGAGAATCTACTGAATCTACTGGTACCTTGTTTCCCATGTAACAATAAGAAATATACCCAAAACCTGGATTAATCTTTTTAGTCACATAGCACTACTATTATTCTGAATACTACTGTATGCTTCCTCATGGTTACCTAAACTGACTGCTTGATTGCTCAAAGCATCTTCTTCCTTGGTCCTGTCTGTTCAGGTGTGGCTATCTATGAGCTAATGCATTTGGGGCTTATTAGATGGCTTTTAGGATGCTGCTCTCTGCATTTAGGATGCTTGACTGACACTGAACCACATGTAGTGATGTTACCACTCTGCCCGTTGCCCTTTGACATTCACTGTACTACAAACGCCAACTTCAGCCACTGTGGGGTACCGAGGTGACTGTTGCTGTCCAACTACTTGGAGCCATGTTGTAGGTGAGAGCTTGATAAGCATTGGCCGACTATTGTCAGGAGGCCATCTAAAAGGATGTGGCTGATTACTGAGACAAAGATACCTCTGCTGCGCCTCACATTCACCCTGATGTCACGCTGCTGCCATACAAGGTACACACCGGGAGCAACTAGGGGATTAAGGACCTTGCCCAAGGGCCCTTAGTGATTTTCCAGTCAGGCTGGGATTTGAACTGAGGATCCTCTGGTCTCAAGCCCAACACATAACCACTAGACCATCACCTCTTCTATCAAGAAATCTTTGACATCCCCTGTGTCAAAGATATCAGTCACCTGTTATGTCCAGCAACATGTTGGGGATCCTGCAGTTTATCAGGATGTCGGCAGAGTCAGACACTGAAAATCCACAGGCTGTGAAGAAGCACTGCCAAGTGCTCCTGTCTCTGAAAGACAGTGGCAGGTGACACTGATGGTTTTATTAAACACATCCATGAATAATTATGTGACTAAATATGTCCTCTTGAAGGCTTGTGCCTGACTTTACTGTGCAAATAGCAGACTTGGACTCACCCCAAACTGACTCGAGCTATGCACTTGAGGCCATTCAGTTCACAACATAACGTTTTTAAGAATAATACAGTGGGGCAAAAAAGTATTGAGTCAAGCCCTGATTGTGCAAGTTCTCCTACTTAGAAAGATGAGAGAGGTCTCTAATTTTCATCATAGGGACACTTCAACTGTGAGAGACAAAATGAAAAAAAAAAAAAAAGGAAATCAAATTGTAGGATTTTTAATGAATTTATTTGTAAATTATGGTGTAAAATAAGTATTTTGTCAATAGCAAAAGTTCAACTCAGTACTTTGTAACATAATCTTTGTTGGCAATGACAGAGGTCAAATGTTTCCTGTAAGTCTTCACCAGGTTTGCACACACTGTAGCTGGTATTTTGGTCCATTCCTCCATGCAGATCTCCTCTAGAGCAGTGATGTTTTGGGGCTGTCACTAGGCAACATGGACTTTCAACTCCCTCGACAAATTTTCTATGGGGTTGAGGTCTGGAGACTGGCTCGGCCACTCCAGGACCTTGAAATGCTTTTTATGGAGCCACTCCTTCGTTGCCTGAGCGGTGTGTTTGGGATCATTGTCATGCTGGAAGACTCAGCCACGTTGCATCTTCAATGCTCTCACTGATGGAAGGAGGTTTTGTCTTAAAATCTCATGATACATGGCTCTGTTCATTCTTTCCTTAACACGGATCAGTCGTCCTGTCCCCTTTGCAGAAAACAGCCCCAAAGCATGATGTTTCCACCCCCATGCTTCACAGTAGATATGGTGTTCTTGGAATGCAACTCAGCATTCTTCTTCCTCCAAACACGACGAGTTGAGTTTTTACCAAAACGTTCTATTTTGGTTTCATCTGACCACATGATATTCTCCCAATCCTCTTCTGGATCATCCATATGCTCACTGGCAAACTTCAGACGGGCCTGGACAGGTTTAAGCAGGGGGACACGCCTGGCACTGCAGGATTTGAGTCCCTTTCTGCGTAGTTTGTAGCCTTTGTTACTTTGCTCCCAGCGCTCTGCAGGTCATTCATCAGGTCCCTCCATGTAGTTTTGGGATTTTTGTTCACCGTTCTCATGATCATTTTGACTCCAGGGGATACGATCTTGCATGGCGCCCCAGATCGAGAGAGATTATCAATGGTCTTGTATGTCTTCCACTTTCTTACAGTTGCTCCCACAGTTGAGTTATTCACACCAACCTGCTTGACTATTGTAGATTCACTGTTCCCAGCCTGGTGCACATCTACAATGTTCTTCCTGGTGTCCTTTGACAGCTCTTTGGTCTTGGCCATGGTTGAATTTGGAGTCTGACTGTTTGAGGCTGTGGATAGGTGTCTTTTATACAGATAACAACTTCCAACAGGTGCCATTAATACAGGTAACAGGTGGACGACAGAAGAGCTTCTCAAGGAAGAAGTTTCTCATTTTGTCTCTCATAGTTTAAGTGTACCTATATTGAAAATTACAGACCTCTCTCATCTTTCTAGGAGAACTTGCACAATCAGGGACTGACTAAATACTTTTTTGCCCCACTGTAGATACATTCTAGGTGGAGGTGGTATTACATCAAGGATCGGCTCTGAGCTCTCTCTTGTTTGCAGTGGTGATCTGTAGTGAGAGTAGAGAGCAGGTTGAGATGAGCCTTGATGATATAATTCCTTTGTTCAAACACCAGGCCAGCCAAAGGGGAATTCTCCACTGTCCAAATGAGTAGGAACATTTTTTTTTTCAATCTGGACTTGACCTTGTGACATTTGGGAGTGAAGAGGATGGCCAGGATTAGGATGGAACATATCAGAGGGACAGTACAGGTAGTGCCGTTTGGAGACCAAACCAAATGGTTTGGGCATGTAGAAAGGAGGACCCAGGTTAGAGGGACAAACTTTAGACTGTTCTGTTCAAAGAAAACTTTTAACATTTGTCTTTCAGCCTCTCACTGGCAGTCAGCTTGTTTGGACTGAGTGAAGTGCTACGTCACAGAACAGGGAGAAAGCTAAGATGGCTGTATATAATGGTAAATGGACTGCATTTATATAGCGCTTTTCCATCTGTATCAGATGCTCAAAGCACTTTACAATAATGCCTCACATTCACCCCAATGTCAGGGTGCTGCCATACAAGGCGCTCACTACACACCGGGAGCAATAGGGGATTAAAGGCCTTGCCCAAGGGCCCTTAGTGATTTTCCAGTCAGGCTGGGATTTGAACCCATGATCTTCTGGACTCAAGCCCAACACCTTAACCACTAGACCATCACCTCCCCCAATAATCAGTCCATTTAAAGTTTCTTTATATTTACTAAGGTAAACATACACACATTTATCTCCTTAGGTATTCTCTCCATGCAACCAGACACATGTAATGACATGTTCCCCCTATTCAGCGGTGGCAGAAAGCAGTTGACGTATTTTGTTTGCGTCATACGCTAAGGGAAATGGAGATTGACCTCGGGAGGAAACTCCACTTCCTAGCGGCGGTACTGTCCACTGCCCTAAGACCTGATATTATCATGTGGTCTCCAGAGGGGAAGAGGGTCATTCTGGTGGTGTTGACTGTGTTGTGGGGGGCGAAATACCAGCAACTCATCCAAGACTGCTGGGATAAAGGGTGGACAACATGGCTGATGACGGTGGAAGTCGCATGTCGAGGATTCCAAGCTCAGTCTGTGTAGAACCTAATGACAAAGGTGGAAGCCACTTGAGGAAGGCAGCCATTCGTATGCTGGAGGAAGCATCTGAGAGTGCCTCCTGTTGGCTCTGACACAAGAGAGAGGACATAAGCTGGAAACCTGGAGAAGAGGAACAGTGACCTGGCAAGTCACTGCAGACCTGCCAACTGGAGGGTTTTGTGGTTAATGGTTGAAACACCCCAAAAAGGTTGGGGGCCATCTCATGACTTCTCTTCCAGGCCAGGGCTTCAGCCATTGGAAATGGGTGTATCTGATTTTTATCTTGGACCTGTAATATTTGCTGTAAAATGCAGCTTTACTTTGTCATGTTGTCTACAGTGATGGTAGAATAATTCAGTTTTTGCTATCCAAAATACATTTTTAATCATATTCACTTTCTCTTCAGAACCTGTCCTTACTATCTTTCACGTAACATGAAACAGCAGGCAGATATCATATTTATGCCGTACAACTACCTCTTGGATCCAAAGGTGAGTCACAAATTTCACATGTCTAAGGCAACACCACAAATGAGATGAAAGATTCTATTGTGATCTTGAATGAACATTTGCACTGCATCCGAAAAGTATTCACAGCGCACCACTTTTTTTCACATTTTATTATGTTATAGTCTTATTCCAAAAAGGGGCGTGTTTTTAGATTTTTGCAAATTTATTAAAAAAAAAAAAAAAAAAAAGATGTGCAGCCTGTTGTCTTTTCTGGATTCTGCCGCAAGCGGGGGCTTTTATTTTTACACGCCCACAAACAGACACTGTGGCAAATACATCAAACACAGTACAGTTTTAACTCATGGTAATGGCAACATGACACTTAACTCAGTTATGGTAACGGTAACCAGTGGTGGGTACAGCTAACCAAAATGTTAACTTTGATAACCGCTAATCAGCTAACTGAAAAGTTAACTTTTAAAATGTTAAACTGATAAACCACTAAAAAACTTAGCGGAAGCTACACCTAAACGATAACTTTCAGTATTGTCTCCGATACACTCAGCTGCTGACAGGCTGGTTTTGAGTTTAAACACTACCAATGCTTCTCATTAGAATCAAAGACGATCACAAACCCAACACAACCAATGAGTTTTTGTGCGCCCTGCCCACTGTTGTAAGGAAGAGTCATTTCCATTCACAGGATACAGTGGTCCAGCCATGAGGCCAAAGTCCTCAAAAGGAAAGCAGGTTTGACTTATGGTTTTGATTTATAAACCAAATTAATCTGGATAGTTTAACTACATTAATGTCAAGTCTGTCATTTGTACAAAGTGAAAATATAACACACATCTTTTAAATTTAAAATAATGCACTAATTCTGAAGTTTTGAACATATTAACACACAGATGCCAAACTGCATTATATGCATAAACTGGGCCTCAATTTCAGTTCCATTTATTCACTTTATATAGCACCAAATCACAACGGAGTCGCCTGAAGGTGCTTCACACAAAACAATTCAGAAAACAAAATGAAATTAATTAAAAGATTAATAAGCATAGTAAAAGAATAAAAAAAAAAAAAAAAAGCATAGTAACATATTATGCCAGTATGTAATATGCCATCCAGTAGATGGCTCAAAATGCATAGAACAGTGCCATCTACTGAATGACATCCGGTTATATCACAAGGTTGTTGCTGTCTGGCTGAATCACAGCTTAAGCAGAATTTTCAGTTTTGCAAATTTACAAATGAAGAAAATTACATATTTTACAAGTACACATTTATTTGTAAAACCAAACACACACGTTAAGTTTTGTGTTGGTTACATGAATTAACCAGTCAGTGATCGCAGGCTCAGTTTACCCATAATGCCCTTCTGCTGTGTTAGTGTTGAGCTCAGCTCCTCTTAACTGCCTCACTGCTGCAAAATATACATAGCAGACAGGAGTCAACGGCGTTTATCAATGTTTTTCACCGGTACTAACTTCGGGAAGGTGATGGTCCAGTGATGTTAGGCTTGAGACTAGAAGATCCTCTGTTCAAATCCCAGCCTGACTGGAAAATCATAAGGGCCCTTGGGCAAGGTCCTTAATCCCCTATTGCTCCTGATGTCTAGTGAGCACCCTGTGTGACAGCAGCCTCACATCGGGGTGAATGTGAGGCATTGATGTGTAAGGTGCTTTGAGCATCTGATGCAGATGGAAAAGCGCTATATAAATGCAGTCCATTTACCATTTACTAACTATGTAAAAAAATAAATAAATAAATAAAATGTTTGCGGTCTACAAGTTATTGGAACTAAATTTAGTGGAAGCTAATTGGTCCGCTGATGGCTTTTGAAGTTAGCTGAAAAGCTAATCTGCTAACAAAAAAGTTAGCATTGATAAGTTAGCTTTGATAACTGAACTACAAAAACACAATAAATCAATAACACTAACAACACTGTTAAACTAACATGAACCTCAATAACATTTAAATGTATAAACATGTATAATGGTAAATGGACTGCATTTATATAGCGCTTTTCCATCTGCACCAGATGCTTAAAACGCTTTACAATAATGCCTCACATTCACCCCGATGTCAGGGTGCTGACATACAAGGCACTCACTACACACCGGGAGCAAATAGGGGATTAAAGACCTTGCCGAAGGGTCCTTAGTGATTTTCCAGTCAGGCTGGGATTTGAACCGAGGATCTTCTGGTCTCAAGCCCAACACCTTAACCACTAGACCAGAGGTCTCAAACCGGTTGCAGAAAGGGCCGAGAGGGTACAGGTTTTCTGTGCAACCACCCACTCCAGCAGTTGATTTCACTGATTAACTGATTTCACCTGCTCAAAGTGATGTTAATCAGTGAAATCACCTGCTGGAGTGGGTGGTTGCACAGAAAACCTGTACCCTCTCGGCCCTTTCTGCAACCGGTTTGAGACCTCTGCACTAGACCATTACCTCCCCTACATATATAATGACAATAAAAGGCTATATTATATAGAATGTAAAAACACAAAATTTTGGAGATATGAAGGCTGATGAGTACTTTAATAATTGTCTTATTCAATTTCACATTTAAATCTGTCCATTGAACATTAAAATCTGGATGAAAAACATCAGTTTTATGTCGAGTTCAGTGACGACGATAATTCACGGTCAATAAAACTGAACCAGCATTTTGTGCATGAATGTCAGTAAGCGCACAAACTCCCACATTTGACATTTATTAATAAGTTATCAAAGCAAGTTATTTTGGCATGAAAAGTATTAACAACCCAGTTATTGCTCTCAAAGACAAGTCTTTATTTCCAGACCAAGTCATGTTTAAACAAAATGGAGCAAAGTGTGGCTAGAGGCGTTATAGGTGTTATAATTAATCAAAAATAGTGCTTTATTTTGACAGCCACCATTTTAATAATTAATTGCAACAGCTTGCAGTTATTACAACATAGTATGCTGGACTTATTTACGACCTACCTACTAGGAAGCTGGCGATAGCTACAATTAGCTTACCGTTCACACGTCGTCCGCTTGTATCCTCTCGTCTTCAGCTTTGTATTCCTGTATGGTTTCCCAAAGGCTCCTGTACTTTTCAAGCACAGAATCCTCCATTGTTGTTGTGTCGCGTATAAAGCAACGTCACTGCACTTTGCTCTAACAACCCCGCCCACGTTGAGGAGGTTCTATTTGTAGTGGAAAAAGATGCGCCTGGAACCAAACAGAGTAGATCCGAGTCCAGTTGAGCCGAGTAGTGTTGTGAAAGTGTAGGTACACGGACCCACAACAGGTGCGCAATGAACGGACAATGGAGAAAGGTGAATAACAAATTTTACTGTTGTGAAACGAGCACAACCAATACAACAATCAATAATGTGGGGTTTAAGCCGAAATCTGCTGGTGGCGTGTGGGCAGGCTCGAAGGTAGGAGACGTCCGTCCTAGTCGAACCGGAACCACCCAGATCTCCTCTGCCACCGAACCCCAGAAGTACTGGAACCGCCAAGTCCCGAATTCCCAGGTGGCCACTGCCTCCGCTCGTCGGATCCGGTACTGCTGGCGGGAGAGAGCACAAACACACAGGTGTGGATGCGACAGCACCCAGTAAACGGAGAGGGGAGAAGCCGCCTCCACCTCTTGTCACAATAAAGCAGGAAGGTGAGTACTTATCCAAGCGATTGGCTTTCGGTAGTCAGCTGTCCTGGAAAGGTTTAACAGGTTTTATCAGATTATACAGTATATGCTTGCAGAGAAGGTTACCTCGATCTCAAGGCGATATCTCGGCACTGAGGTGGAGACGCCGTCCTGCTGATATACCTCCGTGCTGAGTGGAACAGCTGTGTCCATTGATGGGTGACAGCTGTCACCCTGGCTGCTCCCGTAAGGCGGCAGCGCCCTCTGGTGCCTGGAGCCCGCACTCCAGGCAGGGCGCCCTCTTGTGGTGGTGGGCCAGCAGTACCTCCTCTTCAGCGGCCCACACAACAGGACCCCCCCCTCAACGGGCGCCTCCTGGCGCTCGACCGGGCTTGTCCGGATGGCGACGGTAGAAGTCGGCCAGGAGGCCCGGGTCCAGGATGAAGCCCTTCTTCACCCAGGAGCGTTCCTCGGGACCGTACCCCTCCCAGTCCACCAGGTACTGAAAACCCCGGCCCATTCGACGGACGTCGAGGAGCCGGCGCACAGTCCAAGCCGGTTCCCCGTCGATGACCCGGGCAGGAGGTGGTGCCGGACCCGGGGTACAGAGGGGTGAGGTGTGATGGGGCTTGATCCTTGACACGTGAAATACTGGATGGATCCGCAGCGAGGCCGGGAGCTGGAGCCTCACTGCGGCGGGGTTGATGACTTTAAGGATTCTGAAGGGTCCGATGTATCGTTCCTGGAGCTTTGGGGAGTCCACTTGCAGAGGAATATCTTTGGTGGACAACCATACCTCCTGCCCAGGACGATACTTGGGAGCCGGGGCCCGCCGCCGGTCTGCATGTTTCTTCGCCCTCGTCCGGGCCTTCAATAAAGCAGAGCGGGCGGCATGCCACACCCGACGGCACTTCCGTAGGTGGGCCTGGACCGAGGGCACACCGACCTCTCCCTCAACCACCGGAAACAAGGGGGGCTGATACCCCAAGCACACCTCAAAAGGGGAGAGGCCGGTGGCTGACGACACTTGGCTGTTGTGGGCGTACTCGATCCAGGCCAGGTGGGTACTCCAGGCCGTCGGGTGCGCGGCTGTCACACAGCGTAGTGTCTGCTCCAGTTCCTGATTGGCCCGCTCTGCCTGCCCGTTGGTCTGGGGGTGATACCCGGACGAGAGGCTGACCGTGGCCCCCAGTTCCCTGCAGAAGCTCCTCCAAACGTGCGAGGTAAACTGGGGACCGCGATCGGAGACGATGTCTGATGGTATCCCATGCAGACGGACGACGTGGTGGACCAAGAGGTCCGCGGTCTCCTGGGCCGTTGGTAGCTTCGGGAGGGCCACGAAGTGGGCCGCCTTGGAGAAACGGTCCACTATCGTGAAGACGACGGTGTTTCCCTGGGACGGCGGGAGACCCGTGACAAAGTCCAGGCCGATGTGGGACCAGGGGCGATGTGGAACGGGCAGCGGCTGTAGCAACCCTGAGGTCTTCCGGTGGTCGGCCTTGCCCCTGGCGCAGGTGGTACAGGCCTGGACGTAGTCCCGGACGTCGGCCTCCAGGGACGCCCACCAGAAGCGCTGCCGAACGACTGCCACGGTCCTTTGCACCCCAGGGTGACAGGAGAGCTTAGAACCGTGACAGAAGTCCAGTACTGCAGCTCTGGCTTCCGGTGGGACGTAGAGTCTGTTCTTTGGTCCGGTTCCGGGGTCCGGGTCACGGGTCAGGGCCTCCCGGACGGTCTTCTCCACGTCCCAGGTGAGGGCGGCCACGATAGCGGACTCCGGGATGATGGGATCCGGGGGATCCGACGGTTCCGTTTTGACTTCGTCTTCGTGTACCCGGGACAATGCATCCGATCTTTGATTCTTGGTCCCGGGACGGTAGGTAATCCGGAAGTCAAAACGGCCAAAGAACAGTGACCAGCGGGCTTGCCTGGGGTTCAGCCGCTTGGCGGTCCTGATGTACTCCAGGTTCCGATGGTCAGTGAAAACCGTGAATGGCACAGCTGTTCCCTCCAACAGATGTCTCCACTCTTCGAGGGCCTCTTTCACCGCAAGGAGTTCTCGATTGCCGACGTCATAGTTCCGTTCGGCGGGGGTCAACCTGCGGGAAAAATAGGCACACGGGTGAAGGACCTTATCGGTCTTCCCGCTCTGGGAGAGCACCGCTCCTATCCCTGAGTCCGAGGCGTCCACTTCAACCACTAACTGGCGGCTAGGATCGGGCTGCACCAGAACTGGTGCAGACGAGAAGCGCCGTTTCAACTCCTTGAACGCGGCTTCGCACCGATCCGACCAGGTGAAGGGGACTTTTGGTGAGGTCAGGGCTGTCAGGGGGCTAACTACCTGACTGTAGCCCTTAATGAACCTCCTGTAGAAATTAGCAAAGCCGAGGAACTGTTGCAGCTTCCTACGGCTTGTGGGTTGGGGCCAATCTCTCACCGCCGCAACCTTGGCCGGATCAGGGGCGACGGAGTTAGAGGAGATGATGAACCCCAGGAAGGACAAAGAAGTGCGGTGGAACTCACACTTCTCGCCCTTCACAAACAGGCGGTTCTCCAACAACCGCTGTAGGACCTGACGGACATGCCGGACATGAGTCTCAGGATCCGGGGAAAAGATGAGTATATCGTCTAGATACACGAAGACGAACCGGTGCAGGAAGTCCCGCAAGACATCGTTTACCAACGCTTGGAAAGTCGCGGGAGCATTAGTGAGACCGAACAGCATGACCAGGTACTCAAAATGACCTAACGGGGTGTTAAATGCCGTCTTCCATTCGTCTCCCTTCCGGATTCGAACCAAATGATACGCATTCCTAAGATCAAGCTTGGTGAAGATTCTGGCTCCATGCAAGGGGGTGAACACCGAATCCAACAAGGGCAACGGGTATCGGTTGCGAACCGTGATTTCGTTCAACCCCCTGTAATCAATGCATGGACGAAGCCAGCCATCTTTTTTACCCACAAAAAAGAAACCAGCACCCATCGGAGAGGTGGAATTCCGGATCAACCCGGCAGCTAATGAGTCCCGGATGTAGGTCTCCATTGATTCGCGTTCCGGCCGTGAGAGGTTGTACAGCCTACTGGACGGGAACTCACTGCCTGGAACCAAATCAATGGCACAATCGTACGGGCGGTGGGGAGGAAGCGTGAGAGCCAGATCCTTGCTGAACACGTCCGCGAGGTCATGGTACTCCGCCGGCACCGCCTTCAGATTGGGCGGGACTCGGACCTCCTCCTTAGCGTGGGAGCCGGGAGGAACCGAGGAACCTAGACACTCCCGATGGCAGGTCTCGCTCCACTGTACCACTACCCCGGACGGCCAATCGATCCGGGGATTGTGCTTTAGCATCCAGGGAAAACCCAGAACCACACGGGAAGTGGCCTGAGTCACAAAGAACTCGATCACCTCCCGGTGGTTACCTGACACCACCAGAGTTACTGGAGGTGTCTTGTGCGTGATCGGTGGGAGTAGGGAGCCATCTAGTGCCCGAACCTGTACAGGCGAGGTAAGAGCCACCAGAGGGAGCCCTATCTCCCTGGCCCATCTACTGTCTAGCAGATTCCCCTCAGAGCCCGTGTCCACCAGTGCTGGGGCCTTCAGGGTTGAATCCTCATACAGGATCGTGACTGGGAGTCGTGTGGCAATGTGGGTGTGTCCCACGTGAATGTCTCGGCCCACCCCTGGCCCAGTCTCTAGGGGCGGGCGTTGGAGTCTTGACCGCTCGGGGCAGTCGCTTGCAAGATGCTCACTCGAGCCACAAACAAAACAAGCTCCGTAGGCCCGCCATCTTTGTGCTCCAGGTGCCCTAAATGTTGCCCTGCTCGTGTCCATAGCTTCGTCAGCAGGGGGAGCCGTAGGCGCACGGAGCGCAGGAACAGAGGAGCGTGGGGAGGGCGGAGCTCGGTCGGAACCGGAAGGGAGAGGGACGACGCGTGCCTGGCCACGCCCTTCGCCTCGTTCCCGACGGCGTTCTTCTAGCCGGTTGTCGAGTCGTATGACTAGATCGATGAGCCCATCTAAGTCCCGTGGTTCGTCCTTCGCCACCAGGTGCTCTTTTAGGACCAGTGACAGTCCGTTTACAAAGGCGGCGCGGAGGGCAGTGCTATTCCAGCCGGATCTCGCCGCCGCGATGTGGAAGGCGACTGCATAGGCAGCTGTGCTCCGACGCCCCTGTCTCATTGACAGTAGCACGGTTGAAGCGGTCTCTCCTCTATTGGGATGATCGAACACCGTTCTGAGCTCCCGCACAAACCCATCGTATGTATGAAGGAGCCGTGAGTTCTGCTCCCAGAGCGCTGTAGCCCAAGCGCGTGCTTCCCCGCGAAGCAGGTTTATTACATAAGCTACTTTGCTAGCGTCAGTCGCGTACATCATGGGACGCTGTGCGAAGACGAGCGAACACTGCATCAAAAAATCCGCGCACGTCTCCACACAGCCTCCGTACGGTTCTGGAGGGCTTATGTAAGCTTCTGGGGACGGAGGAAGGGACCGTTGAACGACCAGTGGAACGTCTCTATCACGCGCAGGGTCCTCGGGAGGGAGAGCCGCAGCGGCGCCCGGAGGGCGCGCTTCCACTTGTGCGGCGAGAGCCTCCACCCTGCGGTTTAGGAGAACGTGCTGCTCGGTCATTAAATCGATCCGAGTGGTGAAAGCGGTGAGGATCCGCTGCAACTCACCGAGTACCCCTCCCGAAGACGCCGACGCGCCTTGTTCTTCCATTGGCCGTTCAACAGCCGGTTGACGCCCCTCGGGATCCATGACGCTGGCCGAGATATCCTGTTGTGAAAGTGTAGGTACACGGACCCACAACAGGGGCGCAATGAACGGACAATGGAGAAAGGTGAATAACAAATTTTACTGTTGTGAAACGAGCACAACCAATACAACAATCAGTAATGTGGGGTTTAAGCCGAAATCTGCTGGTGGCGTGTGGGCAGGCTCGAAGGTAGGAGACGTCCGTCCTAGTCGAACCGGAACCACCCAGATCTCCTCTGCCACCGAACCCCAGAAGTACTGGAACCGCCAAGTCCCGAATTCCCAGGTGGCCACTGCCTCCGCTCGTCGGATCCGGTACTGCTGGCGGGAGAGAGCACAAACACACAGGTGTGGATGCGACAGCACCCAGTAAACGGAGAGGGGAGAAGCCGCCTCCACCTCTTGTCACAATAAAGCAGGAAGGTGAGTACTTATCCAAGCGATTGGCTTTCGGTAGTCAGCTGTCCTGGAAAGGTTTAACAGGTTTTATCAGATTATACAGTATATGCTTGCAGAGAAGGTTACCTCGATCTCAAGGCGATATCTCGGCACTGAGGTGGAGACGCCGTCCTGCTGATATACCTCCGTGCTGAGTGGAACAGCTGTGTCCATTGATGGGTGACAGCTGTCACCCTGGCTGCTCCCGTAAGGCGGCAGCGCCCTCTGGTGCCTGGAGCCCGCACTCCAGGCAGGGCGCCCTCTTGTGGTGGTGGGCCAGCAGTACCTCCTCTTCAGCGGCCCACACAACAAGTAGTGCTGGATCTGTGTCGTGCTAGTACTGCTGTGAGTGCCCTAGTTTTACTACGGTAATGCTACCCTGAGTAGAACTGATGACATATGTATGTGTTGTCCTTTAGGCTGCTCCCGTTTCATTAGGGGTCACCACAGCAGATACACCCAGATCTGCATAGGAATTTGGCACAAGTTTTACGCCGGATGCCCTTCCTGACGCAACTCCAGTTTTACCCAGAGAAACAGACACAGCCGCTGGTGTTCCAAAGAGGTCTCCCATCCAAGGATACACATACATACAGTATTGTTCAGAATAACAGTAGTGCTATGTGACTAAAAAGATTAATTCAGGTTTTGAGTATATTTCTTATTGTTACATGGGAAACAAGGTACCAGTAGATTCAGTAGATTCTCACAAATCCAACAAGACCAAACATCAATCAATCAATCAATCAATTTTTTTTTTATATAGCGCCAAATCACAACAAACAGTTGCCCCAAGGCGCTTTATATTGTAAGGCAAGGCCATACAATAATTACGTAAAACCCCAACGGTCATAACGACCCCCTGTGAGCAAGCACTTGGCTACAGTGGGAAGGAAAAACTCCCTTTTAACAGGAAGAAACCTCCATTCAGAAACATTCATGATATGCACACTCTTAAGGCTATGAAATTGGGCTATTAGATGATGATGATTTCTTCACATCTGCGAGGCATTAATTTCATTGGTTTGGAACCAAGATTTTGCTGGTTTACTAGTGTGCTTGGGGTCATTGTCTTGTTGAAACACCCATTTCAAGGACATGTCCTCTTCAGCATAAGGCAACATGGCCTCTTCAAGTATTTTGACATATCCAAACTGATCCATGATACCTGGTATGTGATATATAGGCCCAACACCATAGGAGAAACATGCCCATATCATGATGCTTGCACCACCATGCTTCACTGTCTTCACTGTGAACTGTGGCTTGAATTCAGAGTTTGAGGGTCGTCTCACAAACTGTCTGCGGCCCTTGGACCCAAAAAGAACAATTTTACTCTCATCAGTCCACAAAATATTCCTCCATTTCTCTTTAGGCCAGTTGATGTGTTCTTTGGCAAATTGTAACCTCTTCTGCACATGTCTTTTATTTAACAGAGGGACATTGCGGGGGATTCTTGCAAATAAATTAGCTTCACACAGGCGTCTTCTAACTGTCACAGCACTTACAGGTAACTCCAGACTGTCTTTGATCATCCTGGAGCTGATCAATGGGTGAGCCTTTGCCATTCTGGTTATTCTTCTATCTATTTTGATGGTTTTCCATTTTCTTCCATGCGTCTCTGTTTCTTTCTTTTTTTTTTTTGTCCATTTTAAAGCATTGGAGATCATTGTAGATGAACAGCCTATAATTTTTTGCACCTGCGTATAAGTTTTCCCCTCTCCAATCAACTTTTTAATCAAACTCTGCTGTTCTTCTGAACAATGTCTTGAACGTCCCATTTTCCTCAGGCTTTCAAAGAGAAAAGCATGTTCAACAGGTGCTGGCTTCATCCTTAAATAGGGGACACCTGATTCACACCTGTTTGTTCCACAAAATTGACGAACTCACTGACTGAATGCCACACTACTATTATTGTGAACACCCCCTTTTCTACTTTTTTTTTACTAATAGCCCGATTTCATAGCCTTAAGAGTGTGTATATCATGAATGTTTGTGTTGGGAAAGTGTAGTGACACGGACCCACAACAGGGGGCGCAAATGAACTGTCAATAGATGAGCCAAAATATAACAATTTAATGTTGTGAATTGTGCACAACGAACATACAGACAATCTCAGAATATCATTACAGTCAATCCACAAAGGTGACGTGTGGGCAGGCTCTAGGATAGAAGACGTCTGTCCTGAGAAGAGCCGGAACCACACGATTTCCGCCGCCACAGAACCTGGTGAATACTGGAGCCGCCAAGTCCCGAATTCCCAGGTGATCACCGTCCCCGACTCTCGGATCTGGTACTGCTCCAATGAAGTACGATATCTCGGCAACGAGGTGGAGATGACGTCTGGTCTTTATGGAGTGAGAGGACGTTGAGTAGATGGGTGACAGCTGTCAAGAGGTAATGAGTGACAGCTGTCACCCCCGGCTGTGTCCATGGCGGCAGCGCCCTCTCGTGCCTGAAGCCCGCACTTCAGGCAGGGCGCCCTCTGATGGTGGGCCAGCAGTACCTCCTCTTCTGGCGGCCCACACACAACATGTTTGGTCTTGTTGGATTTGTGAGAATCTATTGAATCTACTGGTACCTTGTTTCCCATGTAACAATAAGAAATATACTCAAAACCTGGATTAATCTGTTTAGTCACATTGCACTACTACTATTCTGAACACGACTGTATATACGTATATTATATAGATGTATAAAATACAAAAACTGTTTAAATAATCTTGGCACCAAAATACATGCAGCCTGAATAAAAAAGAAATAAGGAAAATTACACAAATCTAATATTGCTGGGAAATGTACAGAAAACATGAAAAAATAATTATTTATCATGTTTTTTAACTTCATTCCCTGAAAAAATGTCCAATTTGTGAGCTGGTACAAAGAGCTAAAAGGGTGTGAGTTGTGTGACCTTATGTGCTCAACTCTTACTTGATCCAAGCACGACCTCCTGTAACTTCAGTAGTTTCTTTCCAATCTGTAAGTCAGTTTGAATTTCATGGTTGACAAACACCCGCACATCTGTCAGCTGCCAACAGGAATGAGACCTTCAGTGAAACAGAGACGCTGCACATTTATGGGTGATTCTTTAAGTACGGGCACTATTGGCCTTGTAAATGCCTTACAATATAAAGCGCTTTGGGGCAACTGTTTGTTGTGATTTGACGCTATATACATGTGCTGTGATGTCACTGTTTATCTCCATAGAAACTACCCAAACAATCTTTCATACAAACTGTTTAAAGGGACATTACAGTGTTGTGGTGGAAATTACGGCAATAGTGTGGGACAACTACATTTTGTTTAAAAAAAATCACAACAGTTGTATGACATTGAATACCCCAATTATGTTTTGATTATATTACTGATATTTTATTCAGAGATATTTTAAAACATTAGAAAAACGTTTCTTTATCATTCTTTTTTATCATTGAAGATCAAAAGTCTTGGTGTGGGACAAGCACAAAATGGCAATATTTGCATATAATGATGCTGAAAAAAGGTGAAAAAGTCATCATAGACTACTAGAACAAAGTTCTTAACACACTTTCATTGTAAAGATAACTATAAAAGTGTGAAATTTCCCCTTTTTTCTGTTTTTCATACAATATGATCAAAGGACATAATAAGTGTCCGTAGTCTAAGACTCACCCTTATCAGACAAGGTATCCAAGAGCAGCCAGTGGCTGGTAAGAAGCGATAATGTCTTGATTTAGTTTGTCCTTAATGAACCCTGTCTGTCCATGTTTTCTGGGAGTGACTTTGTTAATGTTACGGTGTTGATGTGCTTTGTTGGTGTCTACTCTCATTCCCAGCAGACTAAAGCAGGTCATTACTGTAAATGTGTAAATTCTTTTCATCTCACTTCATCAACACAAGTAGGTGTAGCTGGTGTTACGTAATCTGAGTGCTGGTTGTTTTTAGAGTCCATGTTTTCATCAGTTTAGAACATCTGGGGCTAAACCATGAAACACTTACAGATGTCATCATTTGTGTGGAAGTAAAACAGTGAGTAGAGCTGCAGATGTGAAAAACAGACCTGAAAACATAACGGAAAAGAATAAATAGATGATATAGACATCTGTGCAGTGTTTTTTTGCATCATCTTTAAATAGCTGGTTGTTTTTTGTTATTTCTCCGCAGAGCCGCAGAGCGCATAATATTGACCTGCAGGGATCAGTGATCATCTTTGATGAGGCTCACAATCTGGTAAAACACCATCCTGCACACACTGTGACTAGAAAATATCACGGTGACGTGGCCTCTGTACACCACCACAGTCAAATCAAGCCACACCTTCTTGGAATGTTGACTTTCAGCTTTCAATCAAAGAGTTAATAAAAATTATGTTAACCTTTTGTAATTTTTAGTCATTTTTATATAAATAGCTTCCATTTTCAGTGTCCATAAGTAATTGGACAAACTGAATCCCTGGATTATTTTTAATACAGTTCAACTTTCACAGCCAGTTTTCTTCAGACAAGTCAGTGGATGAACACATGAACATCTCTGAGTCACTGAATATGTCTTAGATTTCACTTACATAGAAACACAAACAGGATGGTTCTGTATGAGAAATATGTGTGATTGTGTAACAAGGGACCTCATAAGGGAAGCCACCGAGACACCCAGATAACTCTGGAGGAGTTATATTATTACATAGTGCAACTTTTGTGTGTTGCATTTGTTGTTGTACTGTGTTTACACAGCTTAACGGTGGAGTGGCATACAGAGTGCCACCATTGATGTTGTTCCAAACTTCAGGACATCTGCTATCAGTGGTGGCACTTTCTAACCTTCATGGGTGCTGATGAGTTCAACACTCAGAGGTACATTAAGATTGTTGATGAACAGAGCCAACCTGACCAGAGAGTGATCCGACAACCTCCAGTGATTTTGTATTCATTTGTGTGTTTGCACCACATCTTAGTGTGATCCAGTGGATCACAGTATGTTGTTGAATTGGCTTGACAATCATTCTGGTATTTCTGGTCAGATGCTCCTGTCTATTTGTCTGGTTGATTGTGGTGCAGTTTCTTCAATTGTGATATCAAGACTGAGGACTCCTGAGCAGAGAACACTACAATGTGGTAAAAGCTGGTTTTATTCAACTGGAGCAGTCACGTCGCTCAGCGGCAGCAGTTTGCACAACAAAGTTGTATAAGTGGAAGAAGATTATGAGAATGTTCAAGGACACAGGCCAGGATTCAGCACACAGGAAGACAGTCAGTTAAGCAACAGTGTCTGCGAGGGAAGCAGCAATGAATAATTTAGTGAAGCAAGCAGAGGGTCAGTACACAGCTAGCAAACATACCAGGTTGACAGATCAGCAAATGTCAGGCTATACTCTGGGAAGCACGCAGAGGCAGTGTAGGTGAGGAACTGGAATGCAAACACAGGAAGAAATGCAAAAAAGCCGGTGTATCAGGAAGACCGTATGATGTGATGGGCTGTGGGTGGTTCCATAGCAGGCGAAACAAGGAGGTAACTGTGAATCTGGAAGCCCAAGTGACAGGAAGTAAAGCCAACTATAAAAGCACACAGAGCAGATATCAAAATAAGAGTATGAGTAAACGCCAACGTGGAGGAGAAACACTTGAGAGCACGAGTAAACGGTAGGTAATAACTCTTAAGAGTATCAAAATCTCCAAAAGCAGAGACAGGTACTCTGCTAAATGGTATTCCCAAATGAGCTGAATACTCAAAGTACATCAAGAATGATGACAATATTGGTGTATTGTGTTTTATTTTTGTTGCTATAAGTTCTGCGATATTAAACCATAAACACGGGGAATTTAGCTTGATTTCATCTACTGTTTTTAAACACTCAGAACCTTAAGCCTGCAGGAAATGTTGTTGGCGTGACGTCACGTTGGCACCTCCCTCCAGAGCTATTTCGGCTGATGTGTGAACCAGAAGAATGCAATTTGTTTTTACAGTTGGAAATTGTGTGTTTTTGGAGTTTCACATTGGGTACGGTGAAATGGTGCAGTAGTTTTAAGTGTTGTCTTTTCTGCTGTTATTTTCACATGCGTGTTCTCCAAGTCTGTCATCATGGAGGACTGGGACAGTGTCTTTCTGTAAGTAGCATTCATTGAAGTGGAATACTACGCCGGGAGCTGGTGAATTACATGGAGAAACCCGCACAACTTTACCCACTTTTGGAAAAAGTGTGACCACAAAGAGCCCGAGAGAAGGAGACAGTGGGTGACGGCGGCAGACGTCTCCGTCTGTGGACTTGACACAGCTACCGGCCGTTCGTGTTAATGATGTGGATGGTATCTGTCTGTTGACACATGAAAGAATAAGGCAATACAAACGTGACAAAAGTGATCGGTCATGTGGAACTCAAAGAATTTGGATGTGTCTGAAGGAGATAACCGCTTTTACATACAGAGCCATGTGGAACGGGAGCAGCTCAGACAGCAGATATCCTACGTGGCTGCTGTGTGCAAACACGGGAGGAGTAAAATCAGCAGGTGTCATTAAGGGCATTACCTTTTTGTTTGTGCTTAACCAATCTCATTTAGACATATTGGATGGGTTTTTTTCTGAATTGACTGCAGGTATTCAGGAGGCAACATGTAAATACGTTGATCAGCAAACTACAACAATTTGAGTTGAAAATACATAAAATCTCACCATCATCACTTATGTCTGAATCTCGATAACAAAACAGCTCAAGGTCCATTTCACTCAATATTCTTTCATCCCTTCATTCCCTGCCTACACACTGTCCTTGAATAATTTGGGCCACTTTCCCAATATTTGGTCAAAATTAGTTTTTCTTTGTCCAAAGGACTTCAATGTGTCATGAACCTATTTTTTGTGAAATTTTGTAGCATAGTTCAAACAATTTAATGATATCTGCACAAAGTATGAAGAAACAAATATGTAGACCAGGTGACTCCGTGGATAAGGAGCTGGTCTGCCAAAAGGTAGACCTTTGTTCAATTCCCACTCATGCTACCTGTCTGTGTTCTTTAACAAGACACTTAACCTGGATGGTCTCAGTCCACCCAGCTGTAACTGGATATCAACCTTGGCTACTCAAGTAAATGTGAGGCATCACTGTAAAGTAATCTGAGCATCTGCTAGATGGTTTTACATACAGAATGAAAGGCCTGGTTCAAATTGTTTACCTGGGGGTCTGCATTGTTGCTCTACTGTTATGATGTTCAAGGAGTTTTGAGAGCAGAACCTAGACGTTGGTGTGTCTGTGGTCTGCAGGAGAAGATGTGTGAAGAGTCGACATCGTTTGACTTGACTCCGTACGACCTCGCCTCAGCAATCACCGCTGTAGACAGGCTGCTGGTGGAGCAGGCTAAAGAAACAAGCCAAGGGGACTGTCTTACTGAAGATGACGCTGTTGGTACTTTTGGTAAGAATGTTTGTGTGGCCTTAAGTGAGACAGCAACAATGAAGCCTTTGGTTGTTATAAACGGTCATCCTGGCATTGTTGGTGTCACAGTTAGTCTGTTCACCTGGAGCATAAAGTTGTTTCTTGTTTCAGTCCACCTACAGAGTAACTGTAACATTACATCGCTGGAAAAGCTATAAACAAACTGGCCAGACACGACGTGCTAAAATTTCTAATCTGCAAATTTTCCTTGCTGCAGGTTTGAAACTGAACGTAACCAGCATTGCTAAAGTAAAACGTAAGTATTCCTCTCATCCAATAAAAACTGTTGATCTGTCTGAGCCACGAGGAAAGAAACAGCTTCATCATCATTCTGAGTTTAAAAATGTGCATCACAACAATATAAACGTTGAGTGTATTTTGTGTAATTTGTTCTCAGAAAAAACTATTTTCAGATAATTAAGAAATATGTTTTGACATACTTTGTTTTATTTAGAATTTAATTAATAGTTTTTTTTTTCTTAGATAAAGAGGAAGTATCATATTTCTGGTTGTGTTGATTTCAAGGCACTCATGTAACAAAGTTGTGAGGAATTGTTTCTTTAACGCCATCCAACTGAGCATCAGCCTGTAAACTTTTCATTCCTGCTCAAAAACTAAAAAACACCAAGTCTGATTGAAACAATTTCTTGGTGATGTATAGTGGGGGGGTGTCCTTGAACCTTAGTCAAGGAACCCATTGTCCATTATCCAGTATGTCCACTGTGGATGCAATCTTGATTGTCGTTTCTGCACAATAACAAAAGAATGCCTTGTTTGATTGAAGTCATTTCTTGGTGGGGTACTGTGGGAGGCTGGAGGAAATATCCTTTTGAAAATGGGGGGGATTCATCACATAACAATTGTAAAGCAGCAATCTGTCACAATACAAACAGACTGTAGAGCACCAGTTTGAAACACCAGTTTTTTTACAATAGAAATAACTTCCAGATTTCATCATCACCTCCATTATAAAATAATCTAAAATACGAGTTGGGGCGTATGCCACTGTGTATATTGGTGTTGTTTTAGCATGATGTGCATCATTTTCAGTAACTTATTTCAAATCTATTGATTATGTTGCCATTTTTGTAATCCAGTGGATTACATGACTAATTGTAAAACAGGCTATGTACTCTGTGTGCAGTTGCTATTACATTTTAAAGTAATCTGACCAAACTCTTTTAACAGAGATACTGCTTGATCTGGAAGCTGCCATTGATTCTTATGATGTTCCAAGTGATAGAGGGATCACAAAACCTGGAAGGTACACAATACTTCTACTGCACTGTTTAGCAGAATGTAAAAAAAAAACCCCACTGTTTTAATAGTTGCTCATTTATGGACGTAAAATGGATTTCAGCTTCTCAACATGGATGTAAATGGGCTGTTTATTTATTTAGTGCTTTTCCATCTGAAACTCAGGGCACTTTACAATGATGCCTCACACGCACACACACACACACACACGCAGAGTTATGCGCCGATGTCAGGGTGCTGCTATTTTGAAAACTACGACTGGTTAGGATCCAAAATGGAATGAGCAGAACAGAATCAATCAATCAATCAATTTTTTTATATAGCGCCAAATCACAACAAACAGTTGCCCCAAGGCACTTTATATTGTAAGGCAAAAGCCATACAATAATTACGTAAAACCCCAACGGTCAAATGAAACACGTGCGGGCGGATTGCAGCGTCGGCTCGCAGCCGCTGCGACGCTCCGCCACAGGAAAAACACCTCTGTTGGAAGCCTTAAGGACAAGTTGGAACATGTCCAGCTGTTAAACAATTTCTCATATACTCACTCCACTGAAAGCCATCAAAAGCCGCCTGGATTTTACAAATGGTTATCAACACGGAGGTGTTTTTCCTGTGCCGCCGCACCGCGCCGGCTGCGTCCCGATGCGTGGACCCGTCCGCACGTCTTTCATTAAAAAAAATCTCCTTTAACAGTGGAATATCCGGATAAAATGCTGAAACCGACTTCTTCTGAAACTTCTCTGTTCTCTCACGACATCCTGGATCAATAGAGCCTGAAATGTGGAGGTTTTCAGCTTGAAACAGGCTGATGACGGCGCCTGGGACCGCTGCACGACGTCTCGCACCGTGGGAAGTCCTTAAAGTGACAGTATCACCTCAAAATCTCTCATCAGCCGTTAAAATTTTCACTGAAAACCAGCTTAATTTTTCGAACCGTGTCCACTTCGATGTGTCTCACAGGTTTAGAAAAAATTTTGATCAAACAAAGCGCCAGTCTCTCAGCAACTTCTCAGACAAAGGAATTCCGACGAGGGGCTGGACGACTCCTCCCACAAAGAGTGCTCACAGGCGAATGACGTCACCGACAGGCGTGGAAAAACTCACGCATGCGCACGAGGGTTCAAGCATGTCTGACGTAAAAACATATGAATGAAATCCATATAGTTTTTGCAAAAAATAAAAAGGACCTATACTTTATTGACATCCCTCGTAGATGTGAGACATGGAAGGCAGGTTGATTGCAGAGAATGCGGGGTAGGCAAAGTCTCGCCATGGGGTTGATTACGCGGTTGGTCTTGAATGGACCCAGGAACCGATGAGCTAGTTTGCGCTTCAACGGTGGAAGTCCAGTAATGAAGTCCAAACAGGTGTGCGACCAGGGGCGGTGTGGAAACAGTAGAGGTCAGAGTCGTCTAGACAAAGGGAACACTACAAAGCAAAGTCTTTGCACTCTGCAGCTATAGAGGGCCACCAGCAGTTTCTTTTAGCAAGAGCTAGTGTGCGATGAGTGCTGGGATGACAGGTGAGTTTGGATGAATGACAGAGCTAGAGAACTAAGACATGACCGAGGGAGGAACAAACAAGTGATCAGGTGGCCCCCCCCCACCTGGGTCAGGACACTGTTGCTGGGCATCCTAAATCAGACATTCAGTGTCCCAGGTGAGGTTCCCAATGACAACGGAGCCAGGAAGGATGGGTTCTGGGTCCCTAGGGTCTGCATTGGAGTCAAACTGGAGAGAAAGAGCATCCGGTTTGCTATTCAGGGAACATGTTCTGTAAGTGATGGTAAAGGTAAACTGGACCAAAAACAGGTCCCACCTGTCTTGGTGTGGGTTCAGTCTCTTGCTGGCTTAAGCCGGGTTCACACAGCAGGATAATTAGGCCGATATCGGACCCGATCTTCCCCTTCCGACAATCTTAAGGACGCCCCGACAATCGTGATGATGCTAAAGATAATCTTATCAGATATTCCTGCCGTGTGTGGTGTGTTCAGAGCGCTCTGATCTGCTCTGAAAGGCGTCAGGAGCGCTCCGATCACAAATCGGGGATATTCAACATGTTGGATTTTTTGGCCCGATATCGCAGTGTGTGTGGTGTCCTCTGACCACAAATGAGCAGCCTGCTGAATGTGACATGCAGCCAATCAGAAAGCGAGGTGACGGACGCACGGAGCGGAAAATAAAATCAAAACAGCTGTTCTGACTTACCAGAAAGTCTGGTGGTCGCGCTGTCTCCACTCTTTTTAAAGAACACCTTTTCTTTTTCTTTTTGTATCATTTTTTTCCCTCTGTTTTAAATAGTCCACAAAGTACCTCCGTTTGTTTACTCTGAAGTCACGTTTAATCTCAAGAGATTAATTGCGAGAGAGCTGTGAATGTTTGTACGTGAAATCTGTTCATGTGTGGTGTTGTTGTCCTTACCGTCTGGCCGAACACCACACACTGTAGGACCAAACCTGTTAGATCCATGATTTTTTTTCATCACGTGTGGTCTCTCAGGTTTTGGAAACCTAAAGATAATTTTAAAATCCTGTCGTGTGAACCAGGCTTTAGATGTACACTAGGTTCTTGTGATCAGTCCAAACTATAAACATGATAGAGGACCCATCCAGCCAGTGCTTCCATTCCTCCAATGCCTCCTTAATGGCTAGCAGCTTCCTGTTCCCCACATCGTAGTTAGCCTCTGCCGTGGACAACCGGTGAGACAAAAACACACAGGGGTGCTGTTTAATGTTGGGCCCTACCATGAAAAGCTCAGCCCCGACCCCACTGTTGGAGGCATCGACCTCCACAATAAACTGGCAGCTGGGATCAGGTTGTATGAAAATGGGTGCCACAGTGAGCAGCTTCTTAAGATGCAAAAACACCTGCTCTGCAGCAGGCGTCCAGACAAACAACATCTTAGGTGAGGTGAGGGTGGTTAATGGATAGGCAACTTTTCGATGAACTTGCGGTAGAAATTAGCGAATCTGAGGAATCGGTGAAGCTGTTTGAGCTTGTTGTAAGAGTGGGCCATTCCCTGACAGCCCTGATCTTGTCAGGGTCTGGCCTTATTCTCCCCTGTTCTATGAATTCTAAGAAGGTAACACATGACATGGAATGCACACTTCTCAGCCTTGACAAACAACCTGTTTTCCCATGGCCGCCAAAGGACCTAATGAACATGCATGTGATGGTCGTTAATGCTTTTAGAAAATGTAAGAATATCGTCTAACTAGACTGCGATGAACCACTTGAGAAAGTCCTCAGAACGTCATTAACCAATGCTTGGAAGGTGGTAGGGGAGTTGGTTAGGCCGGAGGTCATGACTAGATACTCAACATAACCTAAAGGGGTGTTCAACACGGTCTTCCACTCGTCCCCCTCACTGATGTAAAACAGATGGTAAGCATTGCTGAGGTCGAGTTTAGTAAACAGCGTGGAACCATGAAGTGGTTCAAAAGTGGAACTGAGGAACAGAATGGGGTACTTGTCCTTGATGGTGATATTGTTTAGTTCCTTGTAGTCAATGCAGGGGCGGAGGGTGCCGTCCTTCTTACCAACAAAGAAGAAACCTATCCGGCATGGCACAAACAATGTGGACGCAACTGCAAACTCACACGACTGATAGAGTTCCTGTATAACAGACAGGAGGTCGGTACTCATGTGATCCAGCAGCGTGGCAGAGGTAGCGGACAGACGAGAGGCTGAGGCGTAGTCAGTAAACAGGCACAGGTCAAAATACACAGTGTTTGGGCTATCAGAGGCACGACAAACTCGAGGTCAAAAACAAGCAAAGTCAACATACCGACAAGCAAGACAGGACAAAACTAGCATGGGATGGAGGCTGGAAAGTGACATGAAATTAGCAATCTGGCAGTGAGCTGTGAGACTGTGAGGGATTAAATAAGGAGCAAACTAATCTAGGTGATGGGAAGCATGTGTGTGGAAGTCTCTGGAAGGGGGCGTGACGGGGAAGACAAAGGTATGTGCAAGAGAGTGCAGTGAGGCAAAAGCAAAGCGAACTAGGGCAAGATAACTAAGTGACTGAAAAACCTACGGTGCAAAATGTGAGGTGCTCAACAAACAACAATTACCACGAACAAAACAAAAGGGGAAAAGACGAGGAAATGACATGACTAAAGTAAGCGGTGTGAAACAAGATCAATGATTATAATCAAAACTAGAACCGGTGTGAGACTGATTAAAATATAAAAGTAAATGCGATAACCAATAGTGAGGTGACAACATAAACTAAGACTACACAAATGAACAGAATGGCAAAACCAGAGACACCAAACAGTGCAAAAAAATAAAAGGAACTAACTGATAAGCAATAAATGACAAATGGAACATAATCAGACCTGAAACACTTGAAAATAAATGATAACCAAAACCAATGACTAATGTATAAAACGATAAATGTGATAAATAGAATTAAACTAAGACTAAAGCAACATAAGGGACCAACAGTGAAAGCAGACAATAAATAATACAGAAAACTAATTACGTGGCCAGCAAATGATACACAGAAGATAAATTAAACAAAATCAATAACAAACTGAGCATGGTAACCTGAAAATTAAACAACACCAAACATAGGAGGTTTCTTCCTGTTAAAAGGGAGTTTTTCCTTCCCACTGTCGCCAAGTGCTTGCTCACAGGGGGTCGTTTTGACCGTTGGAGTTCTTACGTAATTATTGTATGGCCTTGCCTTACAATATAAAGCGCCTTGGGGCAACTGTTTGTTGTGATTTGGCGCTATATAAATAAAATTCATTGATTGATTGATTGATAACCAAAGCATGACATGACATGAATAAAAACATAGAAGGCTCCGAACCTGGAGACCAATGAAAACCTACAACTTTAGACATGAACCCATCATGGGCAGGAGCATGATTTTTAAATTTTAAAATGGAAAATTGGTAGGAACCCTGGATGATGCTTCTCACTCCAGTTCTTGACACTCTGAAATGCTGTGATAACTTCTTCTCCTACTTTATGAGCATCAACAGTTCTTTTTCTAAAGTCTAAACTGATTTCTTCTGATGCTTTCTTAAGTGACAGCTGAACCCCTTATTGAAATTTTTAATACTGTGTGAACACTGAACGATAACCCTCAGTTTTAACTTAACTTTACAAGCTTTGAGCATCACACAGTTAAAGCACATCATTGCACAACAGTGCTTTGTGCTGTGGCTCAACACAAAGCTCACTTCTCAAGAGGACTAATAATTTTGACCCTTGTAGTTTTGTTTTTTGTAAAATAATTTTGACTCTGTGTGCAAAATAAAATAATGTAAGTATCCAAAGTAGAAGCAGGATATTTAGAAATGCTGTGTTGAAAATACCTTGCTCTGTTAAAAAAGTACTTGGGAACATTTTGAAGAAAACATTGAACAAGGGGGCTAATAATTTTGTCCTCATCTGTATGTACAATTACAAGAAAAGCCCTTGTTGTTGTTATTATTACTATTGAAGATGAACGATTAATGTGTGTGTCTCTGACTTGCTTCCACAGCTTCATCTACGAGCTCTTAGAAAAAGCCCATCTGACCTACAGCACCAAGGCGATGTTCTACGAAGCTTTGGAGGAAATCACTGGCTACTTAGCAGGACGTTAGTATGACTCTGTTAGTGATCTCTTTCGGCGTTATAAACGATATTACGGCTCTTTGGCCTGTGTTCTTGCTCTGGGGGCTGGTGAGGTTAGATCTTACTTGTGTGAAGCGCCTTGAGGCAGCTTTGCTGTAATTTGGTGCTAAATAAATGAAATAAATTAAATTGTTCACATTTCGCGAACCTGGGTTAAAAGCAAGAGTTATGTATGTAACTACAGTTCTATGAATTCCAGATGACCGCCAGAGCACCTGCATTATTCCATGCGCACATGTGCAGAGGTTGAGACTTATACCAACAAAGTCACATTACTGCGTGACGTCAGCTGACAGTATATGAGAACACGTCAGTCGACATTCAGTCCAGTCCTATTCCATCTCTTATGCAGAGAACAAAGTAATAATCCTTTACTGCGAGTGAGTGATTGTGGCTTCAGTTACAACAACCCCAATTTCAATCAAGTTGGGACATTGTGTAAAATGTAAATAAAAACAGAATACAATGATTTTCAAATCCTCTTCAACCTATATTCAGTTGAATACACCACAAAGACGAGATATTTAATGTTCAAACTGATAAACTTTATTGTTTTTGTGCAAATATTTGCTCATTTTGAAATGGATGCCTGCAACAGGTTTCAAAAAGCTGGGACAGTGGTATGTTTACCACTGTGTTACATCACCTTTCCTTCTAACAACACTCAATAAACGTTTGGGAACTGAGGACACTAATTGTTGAAGCTTTGTAGGTGGAATTCTTTCCCATTCTTGCTTGATGTACGACTTCAGTTGTTCAACAGTCCGGGGTCTCCGTTGTCGTATTTTACGCTTCATAATGCGCCACACATTTTCAATGGGTGACAGGTCTGGACTGCAGGCAGGCCAGTCTAGTACCAGCACTCTTTTACTACGAAGCCACGCTGTTGTAACACGTGCAGAATGTGGCTTGGCATTGTCTTGCTGAAATAAGCAGGGACGTCCCTGAAAAAGACGTTGCTTGGATGGCAGCATGTGTTGCTCCAAAACCTGGATGGACCTTTCAGCATTGATGGTGCCATCACAGATGTGTAAGTTGTCCATGTCATGGGCACTAACACACCCCCATACCATCACAGATGCTGGCTTTTGAACTTTGCGCTGGTAACAATCTGGATGGTCTTTTTCCTCTTTTGTCCAGAGGACACGACGTCCATGATTTCTGAAAACAATTTGAAATGAGGACTCATCAGACCACAGCACACTTTTCCACTTTGTGTCTGTCCATTTCAAATGAGTTCGGGCCCAGAGAAGGTGGCAGTGTTTCTGGATGTTGTTGATGTACGGCTTTCACTTTGCATCGTAGAGTTTTAACTTGCACCTGTAGATGTAGCGACGAACTGTGTTAACTGACAATGGTTTTCTGGTGATCGAAGGTTATGGGCATTCAGTGTTGGTTTTCGGCCTTGCTGCTTACGTGTAGAAAGTTCTCCACATTCTCTGAATATTCTGATTATATTATGGACTGTAGATGATGGAATCCCTAAATTCCTTGCAATTGAACGTTGAGAAACATTGTTCTTAAACTGTTGGACTATTTTTTTTTTTTTCATGTTGTTGTTCACAAAGTGGTGATCCTCACCCCGTCTTTGCTTGGTGACGGCTGAACCTTTTGGGGATGCTCCTTTTATACTCACTGATGACACTCACCTGTTTCCAATTAACCTGTTCACCTGTGGAATGTTCCAAACAGGTGTTCTTTGAGCATTCATCAACTTTCCCAGTCTTTTGTTGCCTCTGTTCCAGCTTTTTTTGAAATGTGTTGCAGGCATCCATGTCAAAATGAGCAAATATTTACACAAAAACAATAAAGTTTATCAGTTTGAACATTAAATATCTTGTCTTTGTGGTGTATTCAGTTGAACATAGGTTGAAGAGGATTTGCAAATCATTTTATTCTGTTTTTATTTACATTTTACACAACGTCCCAACTTCATTGGAATTGGGGTTGTACTTTAGAGCCTGTTCCAGTTTGTGTTGTATTTAATGTGTTGCAGCCGTTACATGTGGAAGTGTCCCATTGAAAGTGCTGTGCTATTCAAGATATACAAAACATTTGTGCAGCGGTTTGGTTCTTGCTTCATTTCTTTTGTTCTGGTTTGGCTTACTTACTGTGTTATTATGCCAAATACATATATTAAGACCTTTTGAATGACCAAATCACTTGTGCGACTATTATTCTTCACACTAGGCTCTGGAATATTTGTGAACACCAGTGGATTGCAGAAGCTGGCTGATATCATACAGGTATGGTGTCGTTTAACATTAGTATAGTTGTTAGAAGCTAAAATAAACTCACAATCATGTTTTAATCCTGCCCCTGAACCGGCACACGTTGTTTTAGGAAACTGTTGGCTGCACACACCCATTGCTTGTTTATAACTGATGTGCTTGATATTTTTTATCCCAAGCGTGCACTTTATGCACCTGGGCTCCAGAAAGCATGGTGGTCTTAAAATTAGATCTGACCAGGCGTCGTGTTGGTGCAGTGTTATAGTGAGTGTTCAGAAAGCAGTGGAACCGTAGACAGCAAAACCCTAGTCAAAAGTAGAGTGCGGAGTTTTTCGCGTCATATGAAGCAGTGCTCAGGTATGCTTTACATTTTGAACAAATTTATGAGCAGAATTTGTTGAAAATAAACCTTATTTGTGTGTAGACATTTTAGATCTTTCACATCTACTCATGAAAGATGTGGGCTAAAACAAAAGTGGTGCATTTATATTTTTGTTGTACTGTTTTTTCTGGAGTAAAAGCACCTTTCTTCTGTATTATCAGCTCTTTAGTTTAGCATTTCTGTGCATTGTTTTGGTGTACTTTTTATTATTGGCGTTGATTTTATTTCTTTAATGGAGTTTATTTTTTGCTGGTTGTTGGCTCCATTTTGGCATAATCTTGCTAAAGATCTGACAGAGATGTGTGTATCATCAGCCTGTCTGGCACACGGCCCACCCTACGTCTGTATGTGAAGTTTTTCAGTTCTGCTTATTAGTTTTGTTTGTATGATGGAGAATACATGCACTCATTTTATGACACCCTTTTTCATACAAAAAAATCAAACATGTCTGACGCAGATTTTACGGTTCATTTTGTTGCACCTGCTCCACTTCTGAAAATGAAACATATTGATTAGTGTCCGTGTACATATTCAGTGAAAATATTCACAGCAATTTTTTTTGCAAATTTATTATAAAATGTAAAGAAAAAAAAACTGAGAAATCACCTGTACATAAGTATTCACAGCCTTTTGCCATGAAGCTCAAAATTGAGCTCAGGTGTGTCTTGTTTCCGCTGATTATCCTTGAGATGTTTCTACAACTTAATTGGAGTCCACTTGGGGTAAATTCAGTTGATTGGACATGATTTGAAAAGACAAACACCTGTCTGCATATAAAGCCCCACAGTTGACAGTGCATGTCAGAACACAAACCAAGCATGAAGTCAAAGGAATTGCCTGTAGACCTCTGTGACAGGATTGTCTCGAGGCACAAATCTGAGGAAGGGTACAGAAACATTTCTGCTGCTTTGAAGGTCCCAATGAGCACAGTGGCCTCCATCATCCATAAATGAAAAGAGGTTTGGATCCATCAGCAGGTGATGGTCCAGTGGTTAAGCTTTGGGCTTGAGACCAGAGGATCCTTGGTTCAAATCCCAGCCTGACCGGAAAATCACTAGTGAGCACCTTGTATGATAGCACCCTGACATGGGGGTGAATGTGACGCATTACTGTAAAGCGCTTTGAGTGTATGATGCAGATGGAAAAGCGCTATATAAATGCAGTCCATGTACCATTGAGTCTTCCTACAGCTGGCTGCCCGTCTAAACTTAGCAATCGAGGGAGACGGGCCTTAGTCAGGGAGGTGACCAAGTACCCAATGGTCAGTCTGTCCGAGCTCCAACATTCCTCTGTGTCCAGAAGGACAACCATCTCTGCAGCAATCCACCAATCAGGACTGTATGGTAGAGTGGACAGACGGAAGCCACTCATAAAAGACACAATGACAGCCCACCTGGAGTTTGAGAAAAGGCCTCTGAAGGTCTCTCAGAACATGAGAAACAAAATTCTCTGGTCTGATGAGACAAAGATTGAACTCTTTGGTGTGAATGCCAGGCGTCATGTTTGGAGGAAACCAGGCACCATCCCTACAGTGAAGCATGGTGGTGACAGCAACATGCTGTGGGGATGTTTTTCAGCAGCAGGAACTGGGAGACTAGTCAGGATTGAGGGAAAGATGAATGCAGCAATGTACAGAGACATCCTGGATGAAAACCTGCTCCAGAGCGCTCTTGACCTCAGACTGGGGCGATGGTTCATCTTTCAGCAGGACAATGACCCTAAACACACAGCCAAGATATCAAAGGAGTGACTTCAGAACTACTCTGTGAATGTCCTTGAGTGACCCAGCCAGAGCCCAGACCTGAATCTGATTGAACATCTCTGGAGAGATCTGAAAATGTCTGGGCACCAACGCTCCACATCCAACCTGATGGAGCTTGAGAGGTGCTGCAAAGAGGAATGGACTAAACTGCCCAAAGATAGGTGCACCAAGTACTGAGCAAAGGGAGCGAATACTTATGTGCATGTAATTTCTTAGTTTTTTATTATTATTATTTATTATTTTTAATAAATTCGCAAAAATTTCAAAACATTTTTCATGTTGTCTTTATGGGGTTTTGTGTGTAGAATTTTGAGAGGAAAACATGAATTTAGTCAATTTTTGAATAAGGTTGGAACATAACAAAATGTGGAAAAAGTGGAGCGCTGTGAATACTTTCTGGAAGCACTGTAAAACATTGACAAAGCAATGTTAATTGCTTTAAGAATGAATATTTTCACTGATTACTTTTTTATGGCCTTTTTTTTTCATTTTTTAGCAAGTGTTCTGTGGTGAAGCACAAGGAAATGACAAAGGAAAGCAGATGGTGTCCAGCGCAGCCCATTTTAAAGTTTGTATTGTTTTCTTCACGCCACCTGGAGGGTCACACTGCTCAGATTTGTGATGTTACAGCTATCACTTTGTCTCTTTGACAGGTTCATATCCACCGAGACAACAGCTATTACAAGAAAAAAGCAAATGCTGATGTTTGGGCTTCGTCTGCAAAGAAACCAGGTGAGTGAAATGCCTTCGTGGTCATTGACTGTTTCACTTGCTGTGTATTTTCTCTTATAGACGATCATTTTCTTTTCTTTGGTGAATCCGAATGTATAAAGACTGCTCGGCCTAATCAGCCTAAATTATTTACACATTATTCACTTTGCGTGTTTTTAGGAATCCGCTAGCTTAGCGTAGCTACTAGCTCTTAGCCGGTTTAGCATGGCGGCTTCTCCTGTCTCTCCCGCACTTTTCTGCTCTGGGTGTGAAATGTTTAGTTATTCCTCGGCCTCCTTTAGCAGTAACGGTACTTGTAATAAGTGTAGCTTATTCATAGCTTTGGAGGCCAGGCTGGGCGAATTGCAGACTCGGCTCCGCACCGTGGAAAATTCTACAGCTAGCCAGGCCCCTGTAGTCAGTGTGGACCAAGGTAGCTTAGCCGCCGTTAGTTTCCCTCTGGCAGATCCCAAGCAGCCGGGAAAGCAGGCCGACTGGGTGACTGTGAGGAGGAAGCGTAGTCCTAAACAGAAGCCCCGTGTACACCGCCAACCCGTTCACATTTCTAACCGTTTTTCCCCACTCGACGACACACCTGCCGAGGATCAAACTCTGGTTATTGGCGACTCTGTTTTGAGAAATGTGAAGTTAGCGACACCAGCAACCATAGTCAATTGTCTTCCGGGGGCCAGAGCAGGCGACATTGAAGGAAATTTGAAACTGCTGGCTAAGGCTAAGCGTAAATTTGGTAAGATTGTAATTCACGTCGGCAGTAATGACACCCGGTTACGCCAATCGGAGGTCACTGAAATTAACATTAAATCGGTGTGTAACTTTGCAAAAACAATGTCGGACTCTGTAGTTTTCTCTGGGCCCCTCCCCAATCAGACCGGGAGTGACATGTTTAGCCGCATGTTCTCCTTGAATTGCTGGCTGTCTGAGTGGTGTCCAAAAAATGAGGTGGGCTTCATAGATAATTGGCAAAGCTTCTGGGGAAAACCTGGTCTTGTTAGGAGAGACGGCATCCATCCCACTTTGGATGGAGCAGCTCTCATTTCTAGAAATCTGGCCAATTTTCTTAAATCCTCCTAACCGTGACTATCCAGGGTTGGGACCAGGAAGCAGAGTTGTAGTCTTACACACCTCTCTGCAGCTTCTCTCCCCCTGCCATCCCCTCATTACCCCATCCCCGTAGAGACGGTGCCTGCTCCCAGACTACCAATAACCAGCAAAAATCTATTTGAGCATAAAAATTCAAAAAGAAAAAATAATATAGCACCTTCAACTGCACCACAGACTAACACAGTTAAATGTGGTCTATTAAACATTAGGTCTCTCTCTTCTAAGTCCCTGTTAGTAAATGATATAATAATTGATCAACATATTGATTTATTCTGCCTTACAGAAACCTGGTTACAGCAGGATGAATATGTTAGTTTAAATGAGTCAACACCCCCGAGTCACACTAACTGTCAGAATGCTCGTAGCACGGGCCGGGGCGGAGGATTAGCAGCAATCTTCCATTCCAGCTTATTAATTAATCAAAAACCCAGACAGAGCTTTAATTCATTTGAAAGCTTGACTCTTAGTCTTGTCCATCCAAATTGGAAGTCCCAAAAACCAGTTTTATTTGTTATTATCTATCGTCCACCTGGTCGTTACTGTGAGTTTCTCTGTGAATTTTCAGACCTTTTGTCTGACTTAGTGCTTAGCTCAGATAAGATCATTATAGTGGGTGATTTTAACATCCACACAGATGCTGAGAATGACAGCCTCAACACTGCATTTAATCTATTATTAGACTCTATTGGCTTTGCTCAAAAAGTAAATGAGTCCACCCACCACTTTAATCATATCTTAGATCTTGTTCTGACTTATGGTATGGAAATAGAAGACTTAACAGTATTCCCTGAAAACTCCCTTCTGTCTGATCATTTCTTAATAACATTTACATTTACTCTGATGGACTACCCAGCAGTGGGGAATAAGTTTCATTACACTAGAAGTCTTTCAGAAAGCGCTGTAACTAGGTTTAAGGATATGATTCCTTCTTTATGTTCTCTAATGCCATATACCAACACAGTGCAGAGTAGCTACCTAAACTCTGTAAGTGAGATAGAGTATCTCGTCAATAGTTTTACATCCTCATTGAAGACAACTTTGGATGCTGTAGCTCCTCTGAAAAAGAGAGCTTTAAATCAGAAGTGCCTGACTCCGTGGTATAACTCACAAACTCGTAGCTTAAAGCAGATAACCCGTAAGTTGGAGAGGAAATGGCGTCTCACTAATTTAGAAGATCTTCACTTAGCCTGGAAAAAGAGTCTGTTGCTCTATAAAAAAGCCCTCCGTAAAGCTAGGACATCTTTCTACTCATCACTAATTGAAGAAAATAAGAACAACCCCAGGTTTCTTTTCAGCACTGTAGCCAGGCTGACAAAGAGTCAGAGCTCTATTGAGCTGAGTATTCCATTAACTTTAACTAGTAATGACTTCATGACTTTCTTTGCTAACAAAATTTTAACTATTAGAGAAAAAATTACTCATAACCATCCCAAAGACGTATTGTTATCTTTGGCTGCTTTCAGTGATGCCGGTATTTGGTTAGACTCTTTCTCTCCGATTGTTCTGTCTGAGTTATTTTCATTAGTTACTTCATCCAAACCATCAACATGTTTATTAGACCCCATTCCTACCAGGCTGCTCAAAGAAGCCCTACCATTATTTAATGCTTCGATCTTAAATATGATCAATCTATCTTTGTTAGTTGGCTATGTACCACAGGCTTTTAAGGTGGCAGTAATTAAACCATTACTTAAAAAGCCATCACTTGACCCAGCTATCTTAGCTAATTATAGGCCAATCTCCAACCTTCCTTTTCTCTCAAAAATTCTTGAAAGGGTAGTTGTAAAACAGCTAACTGATCATCTGCAGACGAATGGTCTATTTGAAGAGTTTCAGTCAGGTTTTAGAATTCATCATAGTACAGAAACAGCATTAGTGAAGGTTACAAATGATCTTCTTATGGCCTCGGACAGTGGACTCATCTCTGTGCTTGTTCTGTTAGACCTCAGTGCTGCTTTTGATACTGTTGACCATAAAATTTTATTACAGAGATTAGAGCATGCCATAGGTATTAAAGGCACTGTGCTGCGGTGGTTTGAATCATATTTGTCTAATATACTCAACAAAAATATAAACGCAACACTTTTGGTTTTGCTCCCATTTTGTATGAGATAAACTCAAAGATCTAAAACTTTTTCCACATACACAATATCACCATTTCCCTCAAATATTGTTCACAAACCAGTCAAAATCTGTGATAGTGAGCACTTCTCCTTTGCTGAGATAATCCATCCCACCTCACAGGTGTGCCATACCAAGATGCTGATTAGACACCATGATTAGTGCACAGGTGTGCCTTAGACTGCCCACAATAAAAGGCCACTCTGAAAGGTGCAGTTTTGTTTTATTGGGGGGGGGGATACCAGTCAATATCTGGTGTGACCACCATATGCCTCATGCAGTGCAACACATCTCCTTCGCATCATCTGTGAAGAGAACACCTCTCCAACGTGCCAAACGCCAGCAAATGTGAGCATTTGCCCACTCAAGTCGGTTACGACGACGAACTGGAGTCAGGTCGAGACCCCGATGAGAACAACGAGCATGCAGATGAGCTTCCCTGATACGGTTTCTGACAGTTTGTGCAGAAATTCTTTGGTTATGCAAATCGATTGTTCCAGCAGCTGTCCGAGTGACTGGTCTCAGACGATCTTGGAGGTGAACATGCTGGATGTGGAGGTCCTGGGCTGGTGTGGTTACACGTGGTCTGCGGTTGTGAGGCTGGTTGGATGTACTGCCAAATTCTCTGAAACGCCTTTGGAGATGGCTTATGGTAGAGAAATGAACATTCAATACACGAGCAACAGCTCTGGTTGACATTTCTGCTGTCAGCATGCCAATTGCACGCTCCCTCAAATCTTGCAACATCTGTGGCATTGTGCTGTGTGATAAAAAGGCACCTTTCAGAGTGGCCTTTTATTGTGGGCAGTCTAAGGCACACCTGTGCACTAATCATGGTGTCTAATCAGCATCTTGATATGGCACACCTGTGAGGTGGGATGGATTATCTCAGCAAAGGAGAAGTGCTCACTATCACAGATTTAGACTGGTTTGTGAACAATATTTGAGGGAAATGGTGATATTGTGTATGTGGAAAAAGTTTTAGATCTTTGAGTTCATCTCATACAAAATGGGAGCAAAACCAAAAGTGTTGCGTTTATATTTTTGTTGAGTGTAGATTACAATTTGTTCATGTAAATGGGGAATCTTCTTCACAGACTAAAGTTAATTATGGAGTTCCACAAGGTTCTGTGCTAGGACCAATTTTATTCACTTTATACATGCTTCCCTTAGGCAGTATTATTAGATGGTATTGCTTAAATTTTCATTGTTACGCAGATGATACCCAGCTTTATCTATCCGTGAAGCCAGAGGACACACACCAATTAGCTAAACTGCAGGATTGTCTTACAGACATAAAGACATGGATGACCTCTAATTTCCTGCTTTTAAACTCAGATAAAACTGAAGTTATTGTACTTGGCCCCACAAATCTTAGAAACATGGTGTCTAACCAGATCCTTACTCTGGATGGCATTATCCTGACCTCTAGTAATACTGTGAGAAATCTTGGAGTCATTTTTATCAGGATATGTCATTCAAAGCGCATATTAAACAAATATGTAGGACTGCTTTTTTGCATTTACGCAATATCTCTAAAATCAGAAAGGTCTTGTCTCAGAGTGATGCTGAAAAACTAATTCATGCATTTATTTCCTCTAGGCTGAACTATTGTAATTCATTATTATCAGGTTGTCCTAAAAGTTCCCTAAAAAGCCTTCAGTTAATTCAAAATGCTGCAGCTAGAATACTGATGGGGACTAGAAGGAGAGAGCATATCTCACCCATATTGGCCTCTCTTCATTGGCTTCCTGTTAATTCTAGAATAGAATTTAAAATTCTTCTTCTTACTTATAAGGTTTTGAATAATCAGGTCCCATCTTATCTTAGGGACCTCATAGTACCATATCACCCCAATAGAGCGCTTCGCTCTCAGACTGCAGGCTTACTTGTAGTTCCTAGGGTTTGTAAGAGTAGAATGGGAGGCAGAGCCTTCAGCTTTCAGGCTCCTCTCCTGTGGAACCAGCTCCCAAT